>NC_052534.1:97986551-98286743 GCF_016699485.2 Gallus gallus
TGATGCACATCAATGAAAAGAGCCTTTACGCATTCGCTTGACTCCCGTCTTTTAAGTATTTATAAGCACTGATAAGATACCCCCTCAGTCTTCTCTTCTCCAGGCTGAACAACCCCAAGTCTCTCAGCCTTTCCTCATCAGGGAAATTCTCCAGGCCTTTCATCATCTTTGTGGTCCTGTCTTTCTCAGTATTCTCTTGAGACTCCTCTTCTGCAGACTGAAAAGTCCCAAGTCTCTCAGCCTCTCCTCTTAAGTGTGATGCACCAGTCCATTGACTGCATTGGTGACACTATGTGGGATTCTATACAGTATGTCCAGATCTTCCCTGTACTGGGGAGCCTGAAACTGGACACTGCACTTGTGTACCCAACAGCAAGATTAAAACACAAATGTTGGTCACATGTTTGCCCAACAATTTTACAACAAATACTAGTTGTTTAGGGAGATGGGGAAGGGAAGACGAGCAATAGAAAAAGGTAGGAAATAAAAGCAAGGATAGAATCATAAAAAGCAAGGGAGATAGTCACCACCAAGGCTTTCAGCATTGCTCCTAGTTTATCCAATGATCTCAGGAACTTGTCCAGTCTCTGCAGGGGATGAGAGAAAACCAGGAAAATTTGCACCCAGCAGGCACCAGTTCTTTCCCAAGAGGTTTGTTTTTTTTTTCTCTTAGGGAATTCCTCAGTCAAAAGTTACTTTCTGGGGGAGGAGTTCTTCCCCAAAGTCCTTAGTTTAGTGGGGGTCTTTTATCCTCCACTTCTCAGGTTTTTTTTCTTTGTTAGCATGACACACCTGGCCCAGCAGATAAGCCAGCAGGGAGTGGTGTCTTCACTGCCATGCACAAACATCATTATTACCTTTTGCAGTGGTCAGCTCCTTCAAGCTGCATCCCCAAAAAAGACTGTTTGTCCTGCTTCTGCTTATCTTCATAAACAGAAGTACTAGGGCACAGTGATACCCACCACTCACGCCCCCTAGATAATTTGCATTTGTCAGTTAGAGTCATATCACCAAAAAGGCCTTGCGAAGCGAGCTTTGGGACAAGAAAAAAAAAAAAAAGAAGACTTCAGAAAACTGTGTTTCACACCTGCTTTTCCTTATTTAGCCTCATTTGTGTTGGAGTTTTATTCCCCACTCTTTTCTGAGTTTACTTTATAATCTTTACACGACCTGGGCAGGCAATTGCTTATCTTTGAAAATTTCTTTGCTTTGCTTTCCCTGCCATTTTTATGAAAACTGGTCACAACCTTTTCCTTATCTAATTGCAGTATTTTCCCCTAATTAACTTCATTCTTTAACTTCTGGAGGGCCTCCCTTTGGTCCCTGCACTAGCAGCCTGCAGATGGTGTTTGAGGTGCTCTAGGTCATTCCTAACATTTTATTAGATAAAATATTCTCTCTAAACCTATTGGATTCTTTCTAAGAAAAAGATCGTAACAGAGGAGTAGACAGTAGATGTCTTTCCTTATTCGCTGTTCTCAATATATCCAAAGCAATGTGATTTAGTGATCAGTGTCCTCACTAAGTTATTCCCTCTTTCTAATATTCAGCACAACATATCACCAGACGCTAATTTCAGATCAATAACAGCATACGCCTAAATCACCGAAATCAGTCAACATAATCCATTTTGAAACAAAATAACTCAAATTCCACTTATCCACAAATTTCTTCTCTTTTGTAGCTTAAAATAACTGATCTTTACATTGTTCAAGACACAGGTAATGAAATCGTAGAATCATGGTTGGAAAACATATCTAAGATGATCTAGTAAGGCCAATGGCATCCTGGTTAAGGCCATTGGCATCCTGGCTTGTAACAGGAATGGTGTGGTGAGCAGGAATAAGGAAGTAAGCCTGCCCCTGTACTTGGCACTGGTGAGGCCTCACCTCAAGTACTGTGTTCAGTTTTGGGCATCTCAGAACAGAAAAGACATTGAGGACATTTGGAGCAGGTCCAAAGGAGGGCAACAAGGCTGGGGAAGGGCTTGGAGAATTTGCCCTAAGGGGAGAGACTGAAGGAACTGGGGCTTTTTAGCCTGGGGAAGAGGAGGCTGAGGGGAGACCTTATTGCTCTCTTCCAATATCTGAAAGGTGCTTACAGCAAGAGCAGGGCTGATCTCTTTTCACTGGTGGTAGGTGACAGGATGAGGGGAAATGACCTCAAGTTGTGCCAGGATAAGTTTGGGTTGGATATCAGGAAACACTTCTTTACAGAAAGGGTCATTAAGCACTGGAATAGGCTCCTCAGGGAGGTGTTTGAGTCACCATCCCCATGTGTGTTTAAAAACTGTTTGGATGTGGTGCTCAGGGACATGATTTAGCAGAGGGTTTTTAGTGTTTGGGTGGTTTGGTTAAGTTGTGGTTGGACTCGATGGTCTTTAAGGTCTTTCCAACCTGAGCAATTCTATGATTCTATGATTGTAGTCCAACAGCCAATGCTAATAATCCCCTTAGGCATCTGCTGTAAAATAAAAGTATCCTATAGCGTGTACTCACTTCTTATACCACTTTCTAGTAAAACACATGAAGTGTCTGATTTGGTGAAGTTTATGAGGTTTACTTGTAAAATTAAGTATAGGCTGAGCAACGGACAGTGATCTCAGCGTGTTGGTGGACTGAAATAAAACTTATGGTTTTATATAAGAAAATAGAACCTACATACTTTTATACAATTTTATACACTTTCTATGTTTAATCTGTATATGTATATATTTAGATGTCATACTGAGGGACATGGTTTAGTGGGAAACATTGGTGATAGGTGGGCAGTTGCACTGGATGATCTTAGAGGTCTCTTCCAGCCTTGGTGATTCCATAATTCTATATGTACCTACATATAAAACCTACATATTTTCTATATACACGTTTTATATATGTAGTGTAAACATATATTTCTACAAACAAACATATACTCAACTCATGTGAATAACATATATAAAAAATATATGCAAACAGACATTCATACACACATGAGCAAGCAGGAAAACATCTTCGTATTGCTATTCCTTGTGACGATATATTTTTATACCTAATTCCAGTGCTCACAAACATCAGAGAATGGTAACTGGCTGCAACAGACACGTCTGTCTATCTAGTAGTACTGTAACTTATCTGCCTCCATCGATTCTCTGTAGTGTTTTCATTAATTAGTTTGTTCCTTATACTGTAATGTGAACTAGAAGAGAATGGTAGAGTGGAACTTTCTAGCAGACTGTCATAACTGTATAATAAAAATTCCTCAAAAATTTATGTGGTAGAAAAATTTATTTTGTGAATATTTTCTGTGTATTACAATGACTACTCAAAGCTGATTATTTTTTTAGTGGTGGGGTAAACTTAGCATCAGTGCTGAACTGACCCGCAACTAAAGCTGTTCAGACTAAATGCAGATGTTCTGGTGAAGTCAAGTCTTCACCTCCAGAATAGACGAACCTCTGTTAGTCACTGCCACAATATCTCCCATCTGCTCTCACACTCTGCAGCTGAATTCCTATCCCAGAAGAGCAGGTGAAAGCAGTATATTTTGCTTCCCAAACCAAACACTGAATTTCAGTTTCCCCATAATCACACATCATGTTTTCAAGGCTTCCAAATTAATTTTATCTTAACTCAGTGTAAGGTAGGATTGCACTACAAAGCAAATTTCAAACCATTAATATTTTAATCTAGAAATAGCAAAACAAATCTGTTCATTATATATATATTAACAACAATAAAAAAAAAAGGCGGGGGGGGGGGGGCATTTCTCATTTATTTCTTCAGAAATCCTAGCTTGAGCATAATTTTTATTCTATTTTTGTGGCAGAGTTACTTTAAAAGACAGAATGTATAATAAACAGAAAGGGAAAAATCCTGATAAAGCTATTCGTGAGCATATACAAAGCACATCTCAAGAGTTCAGACATTATTTAGCATGCTTCAGGATAAATGAGATTGTACACAAGTCAAAGAAACCTCAGAAAAATTTTGAACTTGCCACGTATCTAACTTGTAATACTGAAGTACTGAGTTGCAGTCACAGATGTGATTTTGGTCCACCTCACCCCTCTTGCTTTATATATGTGCTTCTATATAAATATTTATGAAAGAAATACGTATACATAATTATTTTAAAGAAATTCTACATCTTGCAATGCAACATACGTTTCTCAAGATTGCTATTTGAGATGCAAAATATATTTTTCCTTTAGAGAAATCAGAAAAAGAAAATAAAAGCAACATAATTTAATTCACTTTCGAAATTCTGTTTTCTTCTGGTGTCCTGGAGAGTTTTTCAAAATCCTTTGTTACTCTGTTGCATTTTCACAGTGCATAACATTTCATTTCTTTTTCACTAAGAAAGATGTGGTGTCTCTTGATGACTTTATTTTACCACTAAATTGAATTTAATGCAAAACTTTTGCTCTTCAAAACATTCTTTTTTTTTCTACTTAAAACATGGATATTTGACATGTACAAGCCATTCCCAGAATTTATATGTACATATACCGAACACATCTAATTAGAAAGAAGTTGTACTGAATCTCAAAGAGGTTTGAAAAGAATTCTCTAATCTATTCATCTGGATTTTCTGTTAACACTGATGATACACTACTACAAGTATATATTTATAGATGTATGCTACATAACATATAAGATTGTTATAAGCCTAGAGAAATCAGAGAAGAAAATTACAGAACAAAAATTTCCTGACTCAAAAATTTGATAGGCATGTATTTATACAATGAAAAAGGAAAGAGTTTTGTTTTCTTTCAGTTTCATGGAGTATAATTCTGTTTACACATGCAAAGGCAAAAGTCTATTCTGTCCATAACAGAGCACCATAAAGTGGTATTAGAAAGACTGAGCTTGTCCTTGCAGAAATTCCATACAAAATCTTCTCTTTGCCAAAGAGGAGCACTGGCTATGAAAAGGTGGTCCCCTAAGTATGACAAATATAGAGACCAAGTAATATTTTTTCTGCAGTTTCTAAAATCAGATAATTTGGGTTTATCTGGCAGCCCCACACAACTTGTGTGCAATCAAAGACATCAACAGTGGCACTTAAAATACAAGTACCATAAAGTGGATTTGTTATAGCTCATTTCCTTGAGCAAAATCTTAGCCAAATAAATTTCTAAGTAACCCCAGAAGATTAAATCCCGCATTCTGTAATTCTATTCCAAATCATTTTTGTCATTATTTATACTCCCATATATTGTGATGTGATTTCGTGATAATAGGTCATTTTGCAGCCTATTAGTTGTAAAATTGAGAATTGATTTATCCTCATTTTCCAGAGTCATCTAAAAGTTCAACTTGCATTGGCTGGTTATATTTTCTCCGTGACCAATGAGAGACTCAATCCTGAGAGGCAGATGCTTAAACAAGTGGAGTGACTTGTCTTGAGGAACTGCCTCATGTTCTTTCTTGACTGATTATTTTATAATACACCTAATTCAAATTTTCAGCTAAAGTCATGCCAGTCAGATCTCATCAGTAGGGAAGGAGAATTTGTAAGTGAAAAAATAAGCAACAAAAAAAGACAGAATATATGAGATCTTCTTATCCAAAATGTAATTAACATAGTATCTCAGCCAGGATTAAGGGTTTATTTTTAGGAAGACATTCATAGAAGATGTTGTTTAGCTATGAAAAAAGGCCTACCCTGAATGTTATACTTATTGTAATTGCTGTCAGCATTACAAATAAAACAGAATATACATTCTCCAACTGTAATAAATCAGCAATTAGAACTGTCCATTAAAATAATCTGACATGGTACACAAACTAGACAAGATGCTTTATAAAAATATCAGTCTTATGAGTACATACTGAGATGAAAAACTTAGCACAAATGCCACATTTATAATAATAAATTGGTTGCCACATTTCATCTTATTGGTTGTTTTCTTCTCTGGATGATACATTTCAGTTGATTTCTTGTTGCATACATCTTTGAAACCAGCCAGAGTATTGTGTTCTGGAGGTGTCAGCATAAGAAAAATATGGACTTGTTAAATGAAATCCAGGGGAGAACCACTAAGGTGATCATGGGGTTGGAACACCTCATCTACAGAAACAAGCTGAGAGGTTGTGGTTAGAGCAGAAAAGGCCCCAGGCAGACCTTATAGCAACCTTGGAGTACCTCATATCAGCTACAGGAAAGATGGAGAGGAACTCTTCATTAGGGAGTGCAGCAGTAGAACAAGGGGTGATGGTTTTAAACTAAAAGAGCATAAATTTAGGTTAGATATTAGTAATGAACTATTCACCATGCGGGTGGTGAGACAATGGAAAAGATTGCCCACAGAGCTGTAGGTGTCCTGGAAATGTCTAAGGGTAGATGGGTCTTTGAGGATCATGGTCCAGTGATCCCATTGCAGAGGGATTGAAACTAGGTGGTCTTTAATGTCTCTTCCAGGACAAACCATTCTATGATTCTAATGCAAGAAATCAAGGAGCTTAATTCTGTTTTCTTTTTGTAAGATTTTCAATGTAATCGTAAGTTAAACTATTTCATACCTACCTTGTTTCTCAGTCCACAGGAAGAGCATTTTGAATGCTCTGTTCAAATGCATTTAGAAACTGCACTGCAAAGTTCATATCAAATGCAGAGATCCTTAACAGAAAAGTAATGTGTAAAAATGAAAATATTGTTTTGTATTAACCGATCTTCTATCAGGGATACAATCTAGAATATAAATTTTAACAGGTGTTTATGATCAGTTATCTGCTTGACATTAGAAACTGCTTTCTCTTTCAGCAGCAGTTTGCAAGGTTTATGACTCCCTTCTGCCTTTTCCTGAAACAAAATGATTACTGACAGATAGACTTTTTCATGTACTTAAGAGCACAATAGATTTTCAAAGTATTGGCATCAAGTCTCAAATCTTCAACTTTATGACTCATTTCCTATGAGCATAATTCTCTTTCCTGATGTAAGCTATTATTAGTTTGTTTGGTTTATTTCCTACAGCATGTTTTCAGAGTGGCAGGTTTTGTCAAATATGCCTCATAGGTTTTAATTCTAACAGAATAATAATAGCAGGTGTGTAGGGGGAGGGCAATTAAAAATTTTGTATTTCACATAGTTCATACTTATCCAAAAAACATCCCTGCCAAAGAGTAGCAATGACGTGTTGGAGAGGTGTCCACAAAGGTGTTTGAACATCTTCTCCATGACATCGTAGGGAAGTTATTAGATGTATTTTAGTTAGTTACTAAATGGTAAAGACTAATTCAACCCTAAAACATTACTGAATTCAACCATACTAGATGAGGAATGTATTCTGATAGGTCTCAGTTCTATTAAAAAATTTTGCTTTACACTTCAGATGATGTCAGTGTTGATAGAATTTGTGGTTGGGTCAGTGATCAGACAAAAATATGATAAGTGTGCAGAGGCTGAATGAATCTCTTACATTCAAAGTAAGAGATATGGACATATGGACAACCATGGGATTGCTTCTCAGGTTGGCCTTTGATGGTCTGTGATGGAGTACAAACATGGCCCTATATACTCAAAGAAATGAGATGGAACTAGGTAATCTTTGGGGTCCCTTCCAACCCAAACCTTTCTGTGATTCTATGGTTCAATGGTTTTCCATTAGAAAATCTTGAAAAACAGCCACTCAGCTTTTGATTTCTCATTCTTAAGAAAGAGTTACAAAAAGCTTGGAAAGCTGACATGAAAACTTACATACATTAGGTCCATAGATGCTAAATCATGAAGTCAATAAAGGTAGTTATCCTTTTTTATCACAATTCGCCATTCTACTTGTTGAAGTCAGTTGACATACACTCTTTTCTGTTGTACATTAAAAATATCCTGTTCCTTTTCCTAATCTCTTCTCTTCATGGTGTGTCCTCCACTCCTCATGGGTGCAAACTAATTTTTTCTTATCTGAGAAACCTCATAAAATATCCACAACTTTCATTTAGATCTGAAACTTCTTGCTTCTCCTTCAGACTTGAAGAAGTGTTTGTTATACTGGAAATATTGTCATATTTTGTCTAATGCAGTTTTTCTTTTGCTTTCCAACCTTATTTTGCTTATGGTTACAGAAAGACTCAGCTAGGTTTACATTTGAATCACACTTTCTGTTAATAACTGCATATCAGCAAGTGTACTATTTTATTCATGTAGGGCCTTGGATGAAACTCCTGGGAAGAAGAGAGACAACATTCAGACTAACTGCCAGATTGCATGAGGCCCATTTGAGAAAGTACTGTTTATTTGTTGTTTGTTTGTTTTGCTGCCAGTATGTGCTGGAGCATTTCTGGATACTTTTTTCTAACTCTGTTTGAATCACCTAGGCAGTCACTGAAGGAGCAGAAGGACATTACAATCTTCTCCTGCTATCTGGAGTAGACTCATAAGCTAATTAATTGTTTCTGACAGTTAAGCAAAGTTAAGAATTATTTGCTAAAATTACTGGAATTTACCATAAATGAAATGGTCAGGAAGTTGACTGTGCGGTCTGGAGCATGTACTCAGTATATCCATGTGAAAGCAGCTATTGTGTAAATATCATTGCTACTATCAGCAACTAAGTCACCTTAGTAGGATAACTACCCAACAAATTTTGTGCTGAGGTTCAGACTGTTCAGTGTTAGTCTCAAAGCAAAACACAGACTTGGCTTTCACATGTATTTGACATTACCTGAGTATAAGATACTCTGACTTTACTTTCTTTCAATTAAAGTGTCATCTAATGGAAACGCACCAAATAAATAAATAAATAAATAAATATAAAATCAATACTCTGATATCCTGTTCAAATTTATTCAATGAGTAAGAAAGACTACCTGACATATTTCTTCTTTCTTCAATCCAAATTAAGTAAAGACTCCTCAGTGTAAATTCCATTTTGATGATCAATTTACCATTTAAAGCAGAGAGCTGGTAACACTGAAAGCTGTTATGTTATGACTTGAAAAGAAGTTAGTGATGCTCAGCTACTCAGTAGATCTTCATTCCAAGACAAATTCAAGAAGAGTAGAAAATATATTTTAAAAATGAATAAGTTGTATTCTTATGAACTCCTAGATGGTTTGATCAAGGTATTGCTGAGAAGCAAAAACAAAGTGAAGGCAAGTGTGAAGAAACCAACTCATAGACAGTGGAAAGAAAATGAGTGAAAGCAAAGGAATATTCTCTGGATTTCTGAACATTCTAGTAGCTGAATGGAGTATTCTGACTGAACGAATGTATACTATGTTCTGTAAAGAGAATACATACTGCAACGAAACTAGGTTTCAGGCATTGAGATGCAATGCCTTAGGCAAGATCCAAGAGATGAATTTGTACTTACATAACTATTCAGGTAAAAAAGAAAGTTCTAAGCAAGTAATGAATGATCAGAAACATGGTTTGTGAAGGCAATAAATCTGTATGTAATAATTTTTAGTTACAAAAAGGGGAGTGTGGGAGAAAGGAAAAACTGAAATACAATATTCTATTACCTTTCAAGTTGGTGAGTAAGTAGTATTGAGAAAGAGAATCTAATTTAAAGAAGGTATCAGGATGCCTTATTTGTCCTAATGCCAATAATCAGTAATCTGTCCAGCACTAAGCAGTAGAAAAAAGATGAAAACTGACCATAGGGCAGAATGGATATCCAAAAATCCATGGTCTATTCTTATAACATACTCTTAACCTTAGCCAAGTTTGAAAATGGACTTTATGGGTATTTTTTATTTTAAATGTAATTTATAAATGTTCACCTTTAATGTAGGTCTTGCACTCTCACTTGTGTGCTGTTGTACTTTTATAAACCACCTATGCAATATTACTGTTGTAGGCAATATTCTGGCCCAGAAAATACAGAACTAGAATTCAGAAAGTACCTTAAGTAGATTCCACAGGCAATGAATATTGGAGAAGAGGTGGAAAATTCCTCAATTCAAGATGAGAAATCCTTGAAAAGTTGTAAAAGACAGCGCAGAATAGGTAAGTGCTACAGTTTGAACCTTACTTAGATGTGTCTCGTATTGGACAGTCTTGAAATAGAAGAAGTTTGAAGAGATTTACTAACCCAATTTTCATTTAACCTTTAATAAGAGAAGCGTAAGACATTTCTGCAGTTTTACATTCTTGGAGTATAAGTAACTTCAAAGAGGGTTAGAACTCTGACTTATGTGTTATTGGAGAAGTAACTTGTAAACCAAAAATAAGATCTCATCATTTCCTTTGATCATCCAGTACCTTAGATGCAGCAAGTATGCTGATCTTTTTTTTTTTTTAAAAAAAAAAAAAAGTCTGAATGAAATTTTCCATTATATGTGTATGAGTTTGAATATTGAAATATTTAGTATTATAATGCTCAGATTTTCTTTTTTTTTTCATAAATTTTATTCTGAACTTCTTTGGTTTATGCATTGAGGATGAAATAATAAAGATCGTACACAAACATTTTAATATGTTGAAAGAATTAGAGAATTTTGTTTTAGGGATGTTGCTTTACATTGTTTTCATTACAAGTAGTAGAATTAATGATGAGAGAGAACTGTTAAGTTATTGATTTTTTTTTTTTAATTGCAATATAGGATGTTTTCCTACATAATTAAATGCTTTGAGGGTAAAGAAAAAAGAAAAAGTAAATGCAAATATTTTCCAAGTTTCAGATACCTTGTAAACTTTATACCTTTTATATTCAGCAAAATGTAAGTCTTTTAGAACAATCCTCAGTGTGAAAATTTTGTGCATTTACAACTCAAAAAAAAAAAAAAAGACAGAAGTAGGCATTATCATGTGAAGAACAATAAAAATTTCAGTTTCTCCTGGAATTTATAAACAAGAGGTGCAGAAACAGAGTGAGAAGTGTGGTTTTTCATGGGCATAGATTCAGGTTTGTACAGTGCTTTTTCTTGTGGAAAAATTGAATGACATCCATGTGGCTTTATTTTAAATGAGTTTCTCATCCCCCAGACTGGGTGCCATGAAGATGTGATGTTCTGCTGTCTCTTTCTTTTTTGTGCTGTTGGCTGATGGACCTGATGTACCTCCACCGCAGTAATCTAAAGGGACAGCCTAAGAACAGAAAGGCCTTTCATCTTACTGGCAACAAAGAGAGAGTCCAGCTGCAGTAGGTAAACTTTGTAAGAAAATATACACTGATAATTGGCTGAACCACTGGGACCTGTGCCATACTGAACAGCTGCTGTGAACTGTAAAGGATGTCCTATGTTTCATTTCATAAGTCAGAATGATTTCTTCCATGTGGATCAGTTGCTCAAGTGGAAGAAGAAATTCACAGACCATAAGCATGAGATAGAGCCTAATTATATTCTGAGAAACCAAAGGCTTCTTCAACAATCAGTGCAAACCTCTCATGCACAGTAGAGGACTGACTAACAAGGTACAAGACAGAAAATATTGCAAAGGATGCTAGAGAGGAAAGCATGTGTTTGATGAATTAGATTAGATGTCTACATAAACTTTCTTATGTCTTATGATATCAATTCTGTCATAAAAAAAAAATAAAATGTTGTACATAATTTCCAAGGTGCATCTATTAGTCATATGCTTGAGCATACCTAAATGTCTTCTTCATAAATTAGCCCCTATATGCTGTCAGCTATCAAGCTGACTTTCTCAAAGCATGTTCATTCTAGCTAGACATAGAGTTGTGCCAGCAACTTTCCCGTTTTCTCTCTATTGATTTTCTGACTGCTCAATTCCTCTTGCTTGCCTATTTATTGTTTGTATGTAGTGCTTTTTTTTAATAATAAGATCACATCTAAAACCACCAAACAGCCAACTCACTACCAGCAGTGAGTAGATGAGTGACTTTTCTTCCCCCGTTCCTGCATTGTCTTCTCTCTGCTGACACAAAGAAATGTAGAACCAGAAGTTAAAATCTGTACAGATAGCAGCCAATAAAATATAAGAACTAGATTTTTAAAGTCAGTAGTACCTAAATATACAGTTATATCTGTAGACATCTTTTGAAAATGTGACTAGGTTCTTACTGTCATTTCTCCATTAGACATGTTTCAAAATGCAACTTCTATTCTTTTAGCATTCAACCTTTTAGGCTTTGACATTTGGCTCTTCTGTTGATCCTGTCTGGAGCTTAGCAAACCAAATTTTGATTTTAGTGGAAGAGTTTGCGAATATCTACATAAGATAAAGTACTGTATTTAGAATTTATGTTTTTGAGAGATTTTCAGTGTTCAGAATTTATTTTATATTATTGTATTTGATTTTACTCTATTTCATTTTAATATTTCTGTTATGTTTTCCAAATATTTTCAACCATCTTTACTTTATAGCTATAGCAGTTTTGTTAAATATTCTTTTTAAATCACCCATTCACAGCACATTGCATTGTATTGGAGCCTGTCAAATGCTGGAGTCCATCACCATAAATCTTATGTCACATTACACTGAACTGTGTCATCTAGGGACTTGAGTGTAATGTGAATGTCAAATTGTCATCTACGGTTACACTTCCTAAGGGAAGGAGTGGAAACCCCATTGTTAGAATAATTTAAAATTGGACTGGGCAAATCACTTGAAAATGATCCTGTGGGGAACAATCTAACTTTGGCAGGAAGGAAGAAATAAGTGCTTTTTTTTTTTTTTTTTTTTTTTTTTCTGTCTTCACTTATTTTTTTGACCTATGAGATGTGACAGTTTTTTTTTTTCTTGTTTATGTTTTACACACAGTTTAATAAGCCTGTAATGTCCAGCAGTTTGTACTTCTGCTGTTGTGTCATCTAGAGATATTATTACTAATTTACATAATTTTTGGTTCTAAAGTGATAACTTTTGTTGTTCTGAAAAGGGCTATTATCAAATGTTGAAAAGGAGACTGTGATATTTGGTTCTATTTCTCACGTTGCTATTTTTTTTCCCCTTAGCTAGTAAGGTATAAAATAAAATCAAAGAAATTATATTTGAGAAAACGAAGACAGAAAAACAGTCTGCAAAGACAAAGGCAAAAGTTTCTTGTTCCATTCCAATTGCAGCTGACATGCCAGAAGAACATTTTCTCCCTCTGCCGCTAAGTAGTAGTGGAGGAGTAGAGCCTTTCTGGCTGTCTTTAGTCATGACCAGAAACAATTATATAGGAGTGTTACTTGGCCATCTTGCAGTGTGTTGACAAGAGAAATGCATAGAGAGATGGCTAAATTTCATTGGAAATGAGCGGTAGTGTGGGATAAGGAAATATTAAGGAGTAATATTTGACAGTTTGGAAAAGATTGGTGTAAGAAAATTCTGTAAATAATCATACAGGTGTATACAGATAATGTTTTCAAGCTGGTGTTATTTTTCCAAGTGGGATTAACTAAAGCTTCCAAACATTGTTGTCACTCAGAGAAAAAATAAAGAAATAGAAAAAAAACCAATGTCACTTGAGAAACAGACATATTTATTTGACTCATCAGTTTGACTTGAAAGGAAAGAGCTGGTAGTGAACAGATTTAGAAAAGCATAACTTGCCTAGAGATCCTGTGGCAACTGATTAAGTGCTGTAGGGCCTGAACCCATAAAACAGAATTTCTATCAAAGGTGAGTTAGCGAGTGTCATGCTCTAAAATATGTGTCAAGGCTTTTAAACTTAAGAGTTAAAAATTGAAAATTAGATTTAAAATTATTGCAGGTATTGCCACATCTTTTTGCAGATAAACAAAGTCCAAATTTATTTTTCATTGTTAAATTAAAAAAAAAAAAAAAAAAAAGACCGAGAGAGAGAGAGAATGTAAGCTAAAGGATATAAAGAATGTTAGAATGACATAATTGTTTGTTATCAGAAGTGCAAATTGAGATATTCTCAAAATAACTAATTGATGACACTTTAAGAATAAACAAGTGCTACCGAGCTTAATGGAATTTCACTGAAAATGAATGCAGAGATATCAGTTGCTAATATTCATTAAAAATATTTCTGTTCTCACCAAATGCTTTCTTTCTCACCAAGGCTTACCTGGTTAATTTCCTTGCTTAATGTCAATACCTACATTTGACAAGTCACATTAGCAAAAATCTTTGAAACTCCTGCTAAATGTACTGATCCTAATGACTTCAATTAGATATGAAAGACCTATCATGGCTAATCCACATGGAATTAATTAACAAGAAATTTCTCCAAGAATCTGTGCAAATTCTTTTTGAAAAATAGTAGTTTAACCTGCTTGAAAAGGTTTTTGCTTTAGTTGTTTATTTGTTTTATCTAGGAAAATACCCCAAACTGAAATTCATACGCTGATTCAGTCTCACAGAACACTACATTCTGTGTGGTTTTTTTTTTTTTGTTTGTTTGTTTGTTTGTTTACTGTTTGTAGGAAATTACCTTGAGATGTTAAATAATGTATCATAAAAGTCCAGAGAAGGTAAGAATTAAGGTATATGCCTTACTTTAAGCACAAAAGTCAATAGCTTATTGAGAACATCTCCTGGAAAATGTTAACATAGCATCAATTGTAAATGTATGGTTGTTTTTATTTCTTGTGGTTTTATCTAACATATTCGATATTGTCAAAGATTAAACAGCTGATTTTTTTCAAGACTACGCAGTCCCTCTTTACTGTTGAGTGTTATATTTGCTACTTTTTTCTTTTCCCATAATTCTCATGACTTGTTAGACATAGAGCTCTGCTCTAAAAAAAGGGAATATGAAGAACCAGCAGGGAGCAAAATATAATCTCTTAAAGGATTCTTGTATGGTGAAAGGAACTGAATACCATTGGAATAAATAAGCAATTTAGGGGAAAACAAAACAAAACAAAGCAAAAACAACTGATTAAGAAAGTTATATTTATTTTTTGCATTAAATTATGTTCTGTTATCTAATAGATTTGAACCTCATTCAATATTATTGCATTTTATTTGTGTTCTCTATTTTCTAGAACTTTTAAAGACACCATTGAACAACATATCTTTCTGTGGAATCTCTTAGATTACATCTTATTCCCTGCTTGCACATATCTAGGTCTTATGGAACATATGACATTAGCACAGACTAATGAAAGAATACATTCCTATTTGCTATAAAATAAAGGAGTTTTTCATTTGTTTTTGTTGTTATTTTACTTGTTTATTTGAAAATTTTTTATCAATGACAAAAATTTTAAAAGTATGTAACTTAGAAAAGTAGAACATATATCAAAATAATACTGAACATTATTTTTATTATATACATGCACACTCATGCACTGTTGAAAGCCCTGTAATGTGATGTGTTCCCTTGAAATTTTTTTTCTGCTACTTACAAAGGAGAAAATGTCAGAGTGGTTTCACTCTTTCTGCTTGACAAGTTTCCATCCTTCTGATGGCTGGAAAACTTCAATTAAAAAACAAACAAACAAACAAAAACAAACAAACAAACAAAAAACAGGACTTCCAAGGATATACTTGAAATGAGGCTCTTCAGCTCATACTGAAGTCCTTAAATAAATAGTTTAAACAACAAAAAGCAAAAAAGAAAAAGGAAAAAAAGAAAAGAAGGAAGCAATGTCTCAGAAATATCATGAGAGTTTCTGGATTTCTTTTAAGATAAATCTACTTGATTATCTCATAAATAATTTATTGTCTCCATTGCACAAGTGAAAAACAGTGATAAATGTTCTGCAGCTGCCTCCCATGCCACGAGCCAGAAGATCAGCCACCTCAAGGGTGTTAATAGTTAAGGGGATTCCTCTTGCATCCCTATCAGGACACTTGAATCCTGTTTTCTTTTCTTCTCTGAAATGCCTCTATACCAATGCATTCCACATGTGGAATAGACCAGAAGAAGTAGAGATCTGTGTGTGGTCACAGGACCAGGATCTCATTGTGATCATGGAGACATGGTGGGACAGTTCACACGACTGGAATGCTGTCAGGGATGGCTATGTACTTTTTAGGGAAGGCCCACCAGCACTGTGAGGTTTCTGAGTTGCCCTTTATGCAAGAAAATAACAGACACACGTTGAGCTCCACCTAGGGATGAATGATGAATGAGTGTGGATGAGAATTAAGGGGCAAGCAAATATTGGTGACGGCACTGTACATATTTACTACAGGATGCCTCATTGGGAGGAAGAAGTTGAAGTTGTTGAGGGACCATCTACAGACAACAGAAAGCAGCCTCAGAATCACAGGCACTGGTTCTCATGGGAGACTTCATTCACACTGTCATTTGCTGGAAGACAACACTGCCAGGCACACACAGTCCAAGGGGCTCCTGGGCTGCTGACCATTTCCGGGGTAAGATGATCGATGCATAGTCACAGGTTGCTTTCTGGGCACATGCCAACAACATTTTTTCTGTTGTTCTTTTGTTTGCTTGTTTGTTATTTTTTAAAGATTAAAAAACTATAAATAAGTACATAAATAATAAAAAAGTTAAGCAGCCTTTTGAAGTGATACATATCACTTTCACATTAAAAGACTTATATTTATAAAAAGTCTTGACATAAGTCAATTCTGTCCATTGCTAAATATGGTACAGTTTGCAATTTTTGAAGCTCATTAGTTGTATACTGGACACAGAAAAGATTTTAATCGTAGACCTAAAATCCTATTCAGGTAGAATGAAGAAGAAATAGAGAAATACAGTGATGTAAGATATTTTAATTAAAATGTACTGGGGAACCTATCTCTATTGAACATAAACACATCCAAAAACTTTGACTAAGAGTTTTCTGTGTGAAAAATGCCAGCTTTCAGTTTCTTTTATTCCTCCTCTACACTATATTTGGAGGTCAGACAAGGGAATTTAACACTCGTGTGAAATCGTCACTGCTGCACTGTCAGCTGTAATAATGTGACAAAGTTCAGTGCCATTTACAAACCTTTCTACTGTCAGGGATTATCAGATACCTTAGTTAGAGAAAGTAATGTTTATCGTTTCTTTGTAACAACCGTGGAAGTGTCAATCGTGAGATTATATGTGTCAGCTGGAAATAGTGCAATAGAGGTAAAATATGTAGTCTAGAATTATTACAGATGATATTTAGGTGTGAGAACCCTTCTTTGTCTTCTGTCTCAAAGCTTGCTTCCTGAGGTATTTCTTGTGACAAGACTCTAACTGATTTATGGAGGTGGCAAATGATGGGTGCTACCGTGTGACAATCAACATCACTTTGACTTTTGAAAGCACCTTCCTCCAGAGCTGCTTGCCTCTGGAAGAGAGTGCTCAGGAGTGGCTACTGGTGGAAGATCTGGCCTAAGAGCCCCAGCTTGTTGTGGGAAAACTGGGGAACGACACCATCGTACCCTGTGAAAAACAGGATGCAGATGGGCATCCCTGCTTCCTCTTATCTGCTGGCAAGGCCCGGAAGATGATAACAAAGGAATTTCTGCTGAGATCCCAGAGCCAGTAGCTGCCACTCCAAGGAGAGCTGACTCAACCACTTCGGATTCGAGCTGTCACTCAAAATAGAGCTGACTCGACCACTTTGGACTTTTTATAAGCTTGTACTGCCATCGTCATTGTCGCTGTGGTCACCTTTGTCAACAGAACACCCGACGACCCACCACTACTGAAGATCAATGACTGAACTACGAACCACGTTGGACCATGGTGGTGACTGTCTCCCTCCTGCTTCCTATATGGACTCCTTGCTTCTATTTCCTATCTTTTCTATCACCCTTCTCCTCTTACCCGTCTCCCTGAACGACTAGGATTTGTAATAAACTGGTCGGACCAACATTTGAACCGTTGTTTCTTAATCTCATGCTGGATATACACACATCAAAGAACCTCCTCTCCCTCCGATAAATTGGAGCGAGACATTAGGGCACTAAGTTTTTTGTTCTACTTGAATCCATAAGAAAGGCTTAGAATGTTGCAGTGATACTGAAACTACAAAATATGCACCAACTTTCCAGAAGTTTGGTCTCAAAAAAGATCAAAACTCATGATTTTTTATTCAAGTTCAGCTGTTTGTATGGGATTTTTCTCTCCACAGTCTAGCAATTTTAGGTGAGGTGTCTAACATACACCAGTGAGCTAGCCTCTTCATATTGTGAATGGTTTACCCCGTAAAGAGTTTGTACCCTTTCACTGTGCCACATTTCAGCTGTGCAAGATGCTCCACTATTTTTTCTGTAGCCCTAATGAGTCTATATGTTTGTAGCTTCATACAGATTTCTTAATTTACTCTTTGTTTCCTATTATGTTTTCTTTCATGTACAGGCAGTTGGCCTGGGCCTCAATCATGTTGTTTCCTCAGAGGAAGTGTGGGAATATCCCACAATTTGTCACACTGTCTCCCTTGTCTCTATTCCTCCACTTTGGATTTTTCTCTCCATCCTTCAGTGTATTTAAGTTAAACCCAAAGATATTGCTGTCCCATTTTTGTCAACTTTATCCTGTCTATTCCAAGCAATCATTGGTTCTCAAAGGGTTTGAGGTCATAAAAATATACAACCTGCCTGCAACATCAGCCACCCAACATCACAGTTACATGTGGGTTTCTTCTGCCCCTACTCAATCCCTTTCATTTCACTGGTAAGCTCAGTGAATAAATGGGTTTGATTCCAGGCCCTTCTTCTTGGTCCCCAGAACCCTGGTACACTGGAGCAGAACCCTGGTCTCTGGGAAGTACTGGTTGTGTCCACATGGGTGAGAACCAAGGGGTAATAGTTGGCAGTCTGGATCACTCATGGCAGTTTCTCCACAGCATCTAGGCCTCTGCCAGGTAAAGTTAGTGAGACAGCTTGGCAGATGAGTGCCTCAGGTGGCTGAAGAAGTGAGGTTGAAGAACTGATCATTGATACTTATTACATCCTCCTAGTGGTGCTGTTTCCAACCTACAAATCTAATCCAGATGAGCTACATGTCTTCTCATCAGAGTTTGTTCATCTTTCCTAGTAACCATGGTCCTACACCTTGTCAGTGACTCCTGCAAGTGGTTAAATAATCTTCCTCTTTCCAGAAGTTGCCAGCTTCCAGCTTCCACTGATACAAGTGTATATAATTCAGATAGATTTGTTTAAACTGCATCTTCATACCTTGATAAGAACCTTTTTTAATGTACTTTGGCCTCTCTTTCTAGGAAAACATGGACATCTAGTGTACTCAAAAGGACCACAACCTGGCTTCTGTTTTGTCTTGGTAGGTTGCTTGAATTCAGTCTGAGTTTAGGCAGTATGCAAATTGCATACACATTCATAGACATAAATGTTTGATAATTTCCCTGTCTGATGTTTCTTGCATAACAAAACCACTTGTATGCATCAATGGAAGTGCATGAAACACCAAGGCCTCTCTTGTGCAGGTAATGCTCCCATAAGCACTATCCAGAGCACAGCATGTAACTCAGTTTTCCTATGCACAGGAGTACAAAGTGTGTCACCCCTGAATTGGCTTGGAGAAGGATCACTCAAACAAGTAATTAAATGGAGGTTTATAACAGTTGTCCGCATGCTGAAACTAGGTTTAACTAAAAAGTTCACTACGTTTAACAAAAAATCTAGAAGCAGATGATGCTAATTGTTTCTCCCTCCATTGTCCAGGGTGTGTTTGTTTTATGATTCAGACATCATGGTTTGCTTGAGAAATTTTTCCATGCCTAGTTAAAATAAATTTATGTAATAATAGCAGCTAAAACAAAATAAAATTAATTTAGCACAGAACAAGCCATAAAATTCTGAGACATGATCAAGTGAAATAAAAATCTACAGTCTATCAACAGTTGTTGCAAAATCATATTTGCTGGATTAGAGAGGTAGGGAGAGGGTGTGTGAAGAGTTCTATTGCATTACAGTAAGTGTTTTTGCTTTGTTAGTTTGGATTCTTTACCTTGAACGAAAGGTTAGATAATCTTATTGAAAATATGTAATAGACATTTTAGTTTTCATAAGTGTCTTAACCAGTAAATAAATTTAAACTAGTATTTCTGAATACCTTTCAGGTATTAGAAGAGAGCAATAAGGTCTCCCTTCAGCCTCCTTTTCCCCAGGCTAAATGGCCCCAGTTCCTTCAGTCTCTCCCCTTAGGGCAAATTCTCCAAGCCCTTCCCCAGCCCTGTTGCCCTCCTTTGGACCTGCTCCAAATGTCCTCAATGTCCTTTCTGTACTGAGATGCCCAAAACTGAACACAGTATTTGAGGTGAGGCCTCACCAGTGCCAAGTATAGGGGCAGGCTTACTTCCTTATTCCTGCTCACCACACCATTCCTGATACAAGCCAGGATGCCACTGGCCTTCTTGGCCACCTGGGCACACTGCTAGCTCATATTCAGCCAACTGTCCATCAGTACACCAAGGTCCCTTTCCCTCAGACAGCTTTCCAGACACTCATATGTTTGCCTTGGGTTGTTGTGACCAAAATGCATGACCCAACACTTGGCCCTACTGAAACTCATACGGTTTACCTTGGCCCATCTACCCAGTCTATCCATATATATAAACATAAATACAAGCATGCTATGTTAATTCATGTTATGAATATATTACTAATTGTTAAATAGGCTACTCTTCCGTATATATTTTAGTCAAGAAAAGCTATGTATTTCTAAAAGTAGAAATCTCAACTAATTTAAAAGACAAAATTTGGACCAAAATTTCAGTGAGAAAGTACAATTCATGTGCCATTATAAGACAAAAGCAATGGAACTCCTTTCTTGGGGAAAACAAACAAGCAAACAAACAAAAACAGAACAAGAATACAAAACAGTAAAAGATTTCCAAGGCAACTGAACTTAATCTGAAAATAGTACACATCTCAGTCTGTCTAGATATTTTTCTCATAGATGTTTTATTTTGTAACTAATTAGGCATTGCAGAAGTTCAAAACCTTTTAGAACTTAAGAGCAAAGGGTCCCTGGAGGTAGTCAAGGAACATTCAGTTGTACTGAGGGACATGGTTTAGTGGGGAAATACTGGTGGTAAGTGAACAGTTGGACAGGATGATCTCGAGGACTTTTCCAACCTTGGTGAGTCTATGATTCTATGACATAATCAATTATAATTTTGCCTGCTGTTTTGAGAAAAAATATCTCTTAAGAGATACCAATAACAAAAAAGGCAGTGATAAGAGAATGTACATTTTTTAAATTAACAGTAGAAGTCTTATAAGGAAAATTAAGGCATAAATCAAGGGCTTATTCTTTTGTTTTAACACACAAATTTTGAAAAATGTAACTCAAACATACTGAAAATTGAGACATGACATTCTGTTGTATTTCTTTGCTTGAGAAAATATTCATTTCAATGAGGTTTTTTGAATCTCTTTAACTTTTCTGCACTTTCTCACTGACAGATTTTTTCTAATACCTTACAGTAATCTCTTCATGTCAGTCCTTATGGTTGACTTGGACAAGCCTGGTGCTGTTAGTGTCTGAGCCATAAAAGCCCTTGTCATGTAAAGCCAGAATTGTACTTCTTAGGTTTGTATTCAGACAGTTAAAACACCAGCTGCTCACTGCTGGAGGCAATATATAGTTTATTTCTCTTTCAATCATGGTCCCCAGCACTTCTTAGGAAGGCAGCTGAAGGAATCATGACCATTAATATAAATTTGAAGTCAGAGAAAAGATTAACACAGAAAATTTCCATGCGTGTGCCAGCAAACACTGACAAACCTCTGTGATTTAGAATACCTCCCTGACAGTTTTGATTACAATTAAATTACAGACATATGGGAGGTGAATAACTGAATGTCATTTGAGCTGCCTGAGTATCAAACAGAAGTTTTAGAAGCAAAGAAACAGGGAACTTGTTTCTCATTGAATGTCACATCTCTTGTTTGTTCCTTTTACTTTGCTTTGCTATCTGATCTGGCAGTGTAGCCAATATTTGATTGCTAAATATTTTCCTGATGGGAAAAGCAAAGAGACTTGGTCTTTGATTCCAAATTATTACTTTTTCTCTTTCCTCCAGTAATGTACTGAATGATATTGACCGGAGCAGGATTTGTATTTTCTTTGTAGCCTAGCATTATCAATTATATATTCTGGGAAACCACTCATATCTTCACAGAAAACAGAGCTTGTTTACCATATTACTGTACCTTCCAGATTGCTTGCTTGATGTAAAATATCAACAGTCTCTTGAAAACTGTCTATTTGTTACAAATGTATATAACAGCCAGGAGGTAGTCTTATTTTCTTTGTTTATAACACATCATTATTGATTCAGTTCTGAGGAGATTTGAATTATGTAACAATAAATAACACAACTATGTTGATGACTGTAAAGATTAAAAAGGAAGAATCAATATCTGTTTTTTAGAACACTGAAGTGTCTATATAAACTGTTATTTTTATTTTCTAAATTACCTTTTATCATGCTGCACATGAACCAAACTGTAGCCTCTGGTGAACAGTTTTTCCTCAAGTGGGCTTTTTTCAGGACTTCAAAATGATGCATATTAACTTAAAGTTATGCACACTAACAATTCAAATAGCTAGACAAAGTAGACAGTAGTTTAGTATGATCTAATTTTCATTTTCACAAGCATTTAACAACTAGTATTAAATCTCAGACCTTGTCATTAACACTGAAAATTGCTTAAATATGTATGTGTTTTATACAAACTTAAATTACATGATGCTTGTTACTTCCACCCAAAATATCTGAGAACCACTGTCTTTTTACATTTTGCAGATCTTAGTTCTGCTTGATATTTTGTATGGAAATGTTAATATAATAGTACTAAAACAAAGAGAGGTTGAGTTGAAACTTAAAATATAGAAAGCAAATATTGTGTTTTTTAGCTTAAAATACTTTACATTAATCACATGGGTAATACAAACCAAAGGAAATACACAAAGGTAGAAGAACTCATTATAACATAGTTATCTGGGAGATTGGCTTTGAATATACAGAGTAATTGTATCAAGATTTTCAGGTCAGTTGGCTTTTGAACATTCTCTAGATGATTGTTTAATTTTAGAGTCTTCATAACTTCAAGGCAAATAAAAAGGAACTCTGAAAAGAGATTAAAAACATGAGAAAGTAATATTATAGAGAAAGATCAAAAGGAGACTAAATAATAATGGTCTGTCGAAGCACCCTCTGGAGAAGAGGGGAAACCTGGGTCAGATAATTGTATTCAGTGCAGCAGTGCAGACCAAATTGAGTTTTGCTTCCTTGAAGATCAGCAACAAGGCAGACCTCATCACTGACCAGGGAAAAAAATCATTGGATATCAATGTCTAGTAAATGGGGAGGTTGGTGGCCCTGCCTGGCAGAGGGGTTGGAGATCCATGGTCCTTGAGGTCCCTTCCAACCCAGGCCATTCTGTGATTCTCTGATAAAATTTGTTCCAGGTAAAATAGAAGTGAGGCAAGTAAAGAAAGATAAGGAGGGACTAACAGTTTCTCAGAAGATGGCAATGCCTCAAGGACCAAGATGTATGTCAGTCACTCTGAAGGCAGTGACTCCTATTCATTTTCATGGAAAATACACCAGATACAAAGAGCACAATGACACTATGTGACAGCAAATTCTCAGCTGCAAAGCACTTCTTTTCAACAGTCACTAGCATTAGCTGTACATTTTTATCAGTAATGAACAAGAGCCATGTATCCCAAATATGTGAGATCTCAGCTGTAGCTAACTACATTTAAATTTAATTACGACTCTAAATATATATATATATAAATAAGCAACTTCTACTTCTTAATCTTCTCCATTCTTACTGTTATCTGATCTTTTTTTTTTTTTAATGTCATTTTGCCAGATCTTTCTATTTAATTCCCACTGCAGTGAAACTAGTTTCTACTGTCCCTTATATTCTTAGTTCTATGCTTTCTGTGTATTACCACTTCATTCCTATTATCCTGCCTCTTCAGATACGCTGTTCAACAACCCATACCGTTACTGAGGCACATCACAGCATGAATTCTTTCAAAGAACTTCGCCTATTTAATCTTGTACACTGAATTAGTATGACAAAATATAAATAGATGTTATGTCATACTGTAAACATAGATAACTGTAAGCATAAATAAATAAGGTACTGTTCTCTTTTTAGTGCAGCTGTTTTAATGTTAGGAATAAGCCATGAATATTTCTGCTGAGTGACAGTTTTAAAATTTGGCATTCTGATGATTCTCTCCAATACTTTTAACATTAGATTCCAGTCATATAACACACATGAGGAAAAATATGTTGCTTTTCCTTTTTTTTTATATATATATTTAGAAAATACCATAATGTAAAAAATTACTATTTCAACATATTTCATTGAAATACGTATTTCATATGTATTTAATATGTTTTGAACATGTGTTACCTACAGTAATTACACCTCTATGGTCTATAACTTGCTGTCCTATGTGATCCTATTATTATTCCCAGCTGTTGCTCAAGTTTGGACTTTGTGGTCTTTGTCTATAAATTGTTTTTGCTCTATGTATTAGTTTCAGAGAACACAAGTTTAGCACCAAAGACTTATTAAATATTTTTTAAGTTATTTTATGATTCCTTTTCAATTTATAATAAAGGCATAATTTATTAACTAATCGTGATTGAGTAGCAGAATAGAGGACTATCAGGTGACAAAAAACCCTCTTGCAAATTTAAATTTACTTAAAAGAGATTTCAAATAAATAAATAAATAGGAGCAAAGAATCAAGTCTTCCCTGGTGATTTCTTGTGTTAGACATAGTAAGAAAGTGTGGGACTATGGATGGCACCATCACAGAATGTAATGATGGATAAGTTCTTTACTTATTCTCCCAAAGTAATATATTAAGGGTAGCACTGAGAGCAAGGGTTATATCCTGTATTAAAATCTGATTCCTTCTGTTCAAACCATAACAGATTAAATGTGCAGCACTAGTGAATGCTCAGGACCTCTCAGTTTCCAGTTCATCCAGGTTGCTGTGGGTGACTAGAGATAGAATCCTACGCTTATTTCTAGCACAAAATGATCAAATATTGTGGCTTATTTTTGTCTTTTCTATATTTCTGAAAATATAAACTTTGATTCCAAACGTTTCTAGGTTGAAGGACAGACAAACTTATATGTCAGCTGTGCTGCACATGTATGACATATGGAGGGGGCTAACTTGTGTCATGCTTTTGCTGGAAATGTCCTCATTTTTCAGAACTGTACAAAAAACCTCTGGAAAGTGCAGTCTGTTCCTACATATATGTTTATATATACTCTGAGAAACAGGACTGGGAATTTGTTTCTGAGGATTGCTTTAGCAGACTGTAGTAGGCAACAGGAAACCGGTGATGGATTTTTCAAGATCTGCCAATATGAGGACCATAGTTGGAGCCCTGGAGGGAAAGGGATTAAGTGGAAAGTGAAACCGGTATATAATGAATGAATGAATGAGATGGGACTTTAGGAGAAGCTGATGGCTGTGCATGGGTTGTGAGACTTTCTATCTCTTTTAAGCTCCTCCAATTAATTTTGTTTGGAGGACATTATCTCACCAGTTGATCATCCCCCCAAGAAACTACCCAATATTCAATATTTTTACATTTTCTTCTCTTTTTTTTTTTCCAGTTTTCATTTCTATGTTTTTTTTTTCAATCAGAAAAATGATACTACATATGAAAGACTTTGTGACAGTAAAATGTGTAGAGATCTAACAAGAAATGGTATACATAAAAGACAGCTGCCTTACAGAGGATGTTATAAGCTCATGAAACTCATTTAAAGTGTTTTCTCAGTGCTTCCCACTGAATGCTTGCTGTTTGAATTGGAGGTCAAATATAGACTGTAAAACATTCATAGTCCTTCAAGAAGGAAAGAAAGGAAAAGAAAATGGAAGAAAAAGATTTATTGTGTTATAAAGGAGAATCATGTTTTTGAACATTAAGTAGGCTATGACTATCATACTTGCACATCAGCCTTTCATGGCAGTGTTTCATATGTCCCCTGAATCTTGCGGAAAAACAAACAAACAAACAAACAAGCAAACAAAAAACAATAATAACAAACAAACAAAAAAAACCTTTAAGTTAAACATCTAAGGGGGTCAAAATCTAATATTCCTTCCTTACAACTGCACAGTAGTGCTCACCTTTAAATACTGATCAGCATATCCCTCAATCATATGGACTAGATTAAGTCCATGGGGCTTTCTAAAAGAAATTTCAAGAACAAAGTTTGACCAAAAGTGAAAGAGGACAGTCAGATTTTTTTATGCTATCCAAGAGCTTTTTTTATTTAGCGCAGGCAAATTCTGCCTTCCACTCCTCCATTTCAACTTCCTCATTTTAGTATGGGATACTCATACAGTAATCAATTCTATATATTGTATGTTACAAATTGAAAAATACAGAAAGTGCTATAATAGTTTCAAGGTTCAGATTAAAACATGCTCATTTTTTCTTACAAATATTGTGATACAGAAAATAAAAGTACTGAGTGCATTTTCCTGCCTGGTCTGAAAGATCAGATGTCAGCAATCTTCCAAATAAATAAATAAATAAACTTAATTAATTAATTAGCCTGCTATGAACTTTGTTCCTTGCAGCTCCTTATGGAGATCAAGAACATGAAAAATGGTGCCCAAAATTCTGAAGCTGTCTTTGCATCATTATTCAAAATACAGTGCCAGAAGCTGATGGGTGTGTTGGAACTGGCTCAGGAAGGATTCTGGTTTGTTTTTACAGAAAACAAGAGTATTCCATGAGCGAAGTGCGTCACATCTTGATTGCATTCTGATTCTCTGTCTTTTAGCTTACTTTTTCTGTTACTGCAGTAAAAATGGAAGCTAATTAAAATGGCTAGGATCCTTCCTTGTGAGATCTTTAAAAAGCTCAGAAGAGACATAAAAGCAGAAGCTATTTGTACAGATTCTCAGTTCAGGCTGAATGCAACTACTTACAAGATATAATCATGTACCATGCACAAAGTCCTAGAAGTCTGCTGTGACCTTAAAGCAGGTTAGTAGTTACACTACAAATGTATCTACCTACCTCATCTAGTAAAATGCAACATTTTCAGCACTGCTTTAAAACTAGATACTGTTTTCCACATCAAAACATGTTTCCAGTGAACAAACTGATTATGATGATGTGTCCATTCCTAAATCCTGTAATGTACCTCAGAGCACAAGAGCTTTTTTTATAGCAGATAAGGTTTTCAGGGAAATTCTTGGTGCGCTGCATCATACTTGCAGTTGGAGGACTCATGGTGCTATGTTTTTGCTATCTGACCCTGTCTAACCATGTCAATACTATTATCCAGTCTTCGTATATGCAACAGAATGCATTTGATCATGTTGTTTTGACTGACCCTGGACTAGACTAAGGTCCAAATTTTGTGTAATAATTTTAGGAAATGTTGACCATACTAACAATTTTGAACATAGAAAACCAGTGCTCAGGCCACTGTGCTAGCACTTTTTATTTTACTGGCATAATCATAAACTTTGAGTGTCCCTGTTTGATTTTTTCATTCCTGTTTCATCTCTTAAAAATTCTATACCTGTTGAAGTCATGCATGGCACAATGCAGGAAAAGAGGTCAACTTTATAGGCTCTCATTAAGCTGCTCTAGTACACAGTACAATCACCATGATTTCATTGTTTGTAAAGCCTTACAATAAAGAGTAAATTTTGGACCATGGATGTAATGTGCAGCTCTGCATTCTTTAAAATTATAAACAAGAAAATCATATAAATACTTGTATATTTCCTGCTAATGGAGAAGACAAGTTTGATTGTTTTTCAAGGAAAGCTGAATGGGACATGAAATGTGATCTGGGGAAATTGCATATTCTCTAATCTTGGTAGTAGGAGGGAAGGAATTTCATTTTTGTTTTAGTTTTGTACCAGCATATTTCATTTTTATTTTTATTTAATTTTCTTTCAGGTGATTTTATTTTCTATACTTTTCCTTTTCCTTAGAAGTGTTGTTGTGTTATCAATCATATAATCACAGAATCCTTAGAGTTAGAAGGGACCACTGAGGGATATCTAGTCCAACACCCCTGCAATGAACAGGGACATACACAGCTATATCAGGCTTCACAGGGAGTGATCCAGCCTGACCTTGAAAGTCTCCAGGGATGGGGCACCACATCACTGGACAACCTGTTCCAGTGCCTCACCACCTTCACTGTAAAAGATTTTTTCCTTATATCTAACCTAAATCTATCCTTGCTGAGCTTTAAGCCATTTCCCCTTGTTCTATCACTAGAGACCCTGCTAAAGAGTCTGTCCCTTTCTTTCCAATGGTTCCCCTTCAGGTACTAAAAGGCCACTATCAGATCACATCACAGCCTTCTCTTCTCCAGGCTGAACAGCCCCAGCTTTCTCAGCCTGTCCTCATAGGAGAGGTGTTTTATCTCTTGGATCATTTTTGTGGCCCTTCTCTGGACAGGCTCCAACAGGTCAGTGTCCCTTCTGTACTGAGGACTCCATATCTGGACACAGTACTCCAGGTGAGGCCTCACCAGTGCAGAGTAGAGGGGCAGGATCACTTCTCTGGACCTGCTGGCCACAGCCCAGGATATGGTTGGCTTTCTGGGCTGTGAGGGCACAGTGCTGGCTCATGTCCAGCTTCACATCCACCATCACCCCTAGGTCTCTCAATACTTTCATCCCCCAGTTTGTATTAGTAATATGGATTACCTCAACCCAGGTGCAAGACCTTGCACTTGGATTAGTTGAACCTCACGAGGTTCACCTGGGACTACTGCTCAAGCCTGTCTAGGTCCCCCTGGATGGCATCCCATCCCTCTGGTGTGTCAACTGCACTCCACAGCTTGGTGTCATCAGCAGATTTGTTGAGGTTGTACTCCACTGTCGATGTCACTGATAAAGATATTGAAGATTAATTCACAACAGCATTGACACATCGGGGACACCAATTCTCACTGATCTCCATCCAGACACAGAGCTGTTGACTACTGTGCTCTGGACTTGGTTCTACAGCCAGTTCTTTGTCCATCAAACAGTCTACCCATCAAATCCATATCTTTCCAATTTGAAGAGAAGGAAACCCCCTCTGTTGCCATCTGCCACACAGCAAGAAAATATATAAGAATATTAGTGGGAGGGTTCAACCTCTACTGCCATACCACCAGCATTCACCTCTGACATCGTGGACAAATGCATTAAAATAGGAAGCATTACTTTCTGAACAGACTTTGTACTTAAATGGAGCATTAATGCTTTCCACCTTTCATCAGGAAACAGACAGAGGCAGGAAGTATAAACTATGAATAATTTTCTAAAATTATAAGTTTTCTAAGTCTTATAAGTTGAGAATTTATGTAGCAGAAATTTTTGGCTTTTCTGTATTAAGTCCCAGATCTACTAACTCCTGGATAACTGTTGGCAGACAGGTCTTCCTTATGTATTTTGCCTACTTAAAATAGAATCAGTAGTGATTGAATTTTACTATCTGCGTATATGGTGCATAGAATAGTTATACTCATTATGCAGCATGAACGTTAAAAGTTTGAGTATTTAGTCATAAGGTTACTCAAAAGAATAACTCTTATACATCATAGTCAAGGTTTAAATTGAGTGTTTCTCTTATATGTTAAAATATTTAAACACATATTGCATTATTATGAAATAAATCTTTCAGTGACAAAAAGAGTGGCTTGAAATTTACTTTCCATATGACATGGAAAATCTGATCTGGAAAAATGAATTTGTTGTAGCGTGCATTTGTCAGTGAATTATTATGTGTGATTCTATTAATGTGCTTACTAGGATAAGAGATTTTTAAATTTGTATTTTTCATGAAAGTAGATGTATCATGAATATTAACATAAAAAAATTTCATGAGTAAGTTCATTTCAAAACCTTCCTCGTTTTGATTTATGGATGCTGTTTTTTGTTTATATTTCTTCTAATAATACACAGTATCTCTATGATACACCTGGGAATAACAATACATAACACACTGGTATAGAAGACAGACAAATGTAGAGACTTTCAAGGAATTATTATATGAATAACTTAAGCGAAGACTATAGGAAAACATTTTAATTTGTTGTTGGTAAATTCCTCTGAAGGTAGTTACAACCATCTTGCTTCTAGAAGCAGAATGTTACAAACTGCTCCCTTGTGCTCCTTCTGAGAAAAGCTGGACAGTACAACTCAGATCGTGATTATCAAACATCTGCTCCATTTAGCTGCTTTTTGTTCACTAGGTTGGCCTCAGAAATTGATTTCATTGACTCTGCCTTAGGGGGTAAGCCACTCTGCCACTACAATCAAATATATTCTCCAAAGGGAAGATATGTAGTGATAAACTAAAACAGAAAGCAACCCATTGTATCTGAGAAAACACTTTCATTAAATGTCATGAAATCATTAAAAGGTGATTATTTTGAATATGTAAATAAATCTTGTATCCATGGTGGAAGAGGTTGAATCTTGAGTAGCTAAATCTCAAAAGGGGTGAAATATTCTCTGTATTTCTGACCCTGGACCCAAATATATAAGTAATATATCTGAAGAGAAAAAATACATACATATTTCTGAAGAATTTTTAACATTTTTTCATTTTATTGAAAATAATATACATACTGGATTCTTATACTTAAATTTTATGAGAATACACATTCTGATTTTTCTGATATTTAGTTAAAATATTATACATTGGTGATTTTTTCATGCATTCTGTTATGATGGAACTGCCTAACTGTTAATATTTATGTGATGATCATGTATCTAGAGGTAAAGATAATTACAGGTCAGAAGTTATCATCAGACCCAATGATTATCCAGCTTGACATTATGTTTAATGAGATTTACATACAAGTATGTATCATTACTGTTTGATAAACCCTGTTATGCTCACTTGTCACTAACCAAGTATGGAAACAAATGGCTAATGATAGACAATTCAGATAGGGAATGCATAGTCAAAGAAATCTAGCTGAGAAAGGAAAAGAAATCACTCCTGAGTGCCAATATCCTGACTGCCCTATTACAAAACACAGTTCACACAATCTGCATGTACTTAATAACTAAGTATAGCTATGAAGTTGGAATAAAATGGCAAAAATAAATTAATAATAATAATAATATTAAGATAAAAAGATTAAAAAAAAAAAAAGTACCCCTTAGTTTTTTTTTTGTTTTTTTTTAAGTCCTAGGGTGAGGATATGGGCAATTGATCAAGGAGAGAAGAGTCTTTCTTCTTGTTCAGGTCTTCCTATGATTCCTTCCAAGGCACAGTTTATTCTTTATATTAGTTGTTGTACAACGTTAAAAAGATAAAACCTACTCTTAAATAGCTATTTGCAGTCTAGAAATCTATAATATATAATAGCTTTTAATAAATGAGAGATTCCAGATGAACTAGAATACAGAAAGAAGTAACAGAAAACAAAGAGAAACAGAACTTTGAAAAAATATCTGGATTAGTTACAAAATTGATTAATAACTTAATTATAATACATGAAGTTTCTAGTATAGTTATCAAACTGGAAACTGCTACTTGTCTGTTTCTGCATGTAAAGGATAGAAGATGGCAGTAGATGTTGAAATGGAGTTCACTCTTCTTTCCTTTAAGCTTCTCCTTTTCTTCTCTGACCTATATATCACTCTCATTTTTTCTATGCAGTTGTGATATATATGATGCATTTCGGATAGAAAATAGCTATTGTAGCAATGGCCAATTGTTACATTCTCTAAAAAAACAGCACAAGGTTGAACAAAAGTATCCCAAAGGCTGATTCAAGTCATCATTATGAGTAGGACAAGATTTAGTTTGTTTTGGTTTAATCTGACTGAAAGAAGAGTTAACATCTTTTTTTTTTTTTTTTTTTTTAAGAAAATGATAATTATGCACATAATAAAAAAAAAAAAAAAAGAGCTAATACAAACTTAACTAGGGCAGATCATAATAGCTGGACATTCATGTTTGGTAAGTATGGCATAAGCCATAAAAAATTTACTTGGATTTCTGTAAAACATTTTCTACATAGATATGAGGAGATAATTATTCAGATTTAAGAAGACTGTATTTCTTGCAGATATTATGTTTCTGTTGTGGTGAGAAGTCATTACAAGAAGTGACTGTGGAAAGAACGGCCTGTGTATGCATGTTAGATACAGGATCACTGTGTTACATCAGTGCTAAGGAGTTGTGAAATGGCAAATTAGATAGCACTAGGAAAATATTTTCAGAAAAGATTTCAGTAATATTACTCGAATAGTATTAATATCCTCCTGTCAGGAGCTGTGTCTAGAATGATTAATACAATTCTTAATTTGCATTTTCATGTTAGTAATTACATATTAGTATGCCACACAGTGGGCACTGTTGACTACTATTAAAGAGCAAAACAATTTTAGACAATCAAAAGTCTCATTTTGGATGTAATATACTGGAATTAAGAGCAAAAAAACTGCCATATTGCCACTTGAAATGTTGCATTATGAGACAATTTTAAGTTTTACATATCTTTCAGGTACATACAGGTCTTTCACAGAAATCTGAGGCATCCTTTTCATCAAAGTAAAAATACAGCATCACAGCTTATATAAAAAGGAAAGTAGGTGGATGTAGTGCAAATATTCTTTGAGAATAGAACAAAAAAGCACTGGGAAAATCCTGAGTCTGAAATGAATTCTAGTGAAGCTTGAATTTGCTATAGCACAATGCATGTAAGTATATGAAAAAAAAAAAAAAAATTGCTTGCTTTTTGACCAAACTAAATCTAACAGTCAGAAGTTTCGAGAGCCCAAAATTTTATAAATCAACTTCCTAATACATTTAAGAGCATATCTTATTAAATAGAATACATCTTAAAGTATTACTATCATATTCTATTACTACTTTGGAAAAGAATAAAAAATGCATATGCAATCTTTTTGTCAAAAATACTTACTGGAAAGATCACTCCAAAAGTAGTTCCTCTTATTTATTCTTATGGAAACTACAATACATACAAAGAGCAGAATAACACTACTTAATAGAGCAAGTTCTCAGCTACTTTTCAATATAGTCACTACTATTAGCTATGCATTTTCACCAGCCATGAACAAGAGCCTGCATGCCATGCTTGTAAAAATGTGCACAAGTAGAAATGATCCTTATTTACCTATCTGTTATGATGGTGTCATTGCTGAAATGCACCACCCACCACCTCACTGTGCTCACATCCTCTATTTGGTCACCATAAACTTTCAGCAAGTTTTGATGAATGTCAATGGGTGTTATTTTTTTCTGCATGGAGGAACTCACACTTTTCTTTTATGTGCACTTCCATGACAGACGCCATCTTGTCAGACTGCCCCTCTGCTGCCATTTGTCACATAGCAACAACATGTATCTGCATAAGGCTGGGAATATTCAGCCTCTACTGCCATGCCACCAACATCTGCTTCTGACTTTGTAAGCCAGGGTAATAAAATAGGCAGCCTTACTTTCAGTGCAGCTCTCCTATAATATACATTTAGTACTATAAAACAAACAAACAAACAAACAAACAAAAACAAAACAAAACACCACAGGGAGAAGGGGAAAAAGCTCTGTGTGCACAGGATATCAATGGTAAATTCAGAACTTGCTGATTCTAACTGGGCTTCAGAAATTCAGGCTATGAATGGTACCCTGAATGGACCCTACTCAACAGTAAGGTTCTGTGACAACCTTTTACTGAGTTTTGGCAGTGTGTTAACTCAAGTTCTTTTAAAAGCAGTTTGTTTCTTAAAGGATTCACTTGTTCTTAATGTCATAAGAGGAACACAAGTCTACACATTGCCTTATGTATATATTCAGTAAGAAACTTACCTGACACAATTTTAGACTACATGTATTTATTGTATGGAAGTGTATTTTATCTACTTTTAAAAAAATATTTAATATTTAATTTAATACAATAATGTATATACTTTCTTTCTCTGAAGGTAAATAAACCCTTCTAACAGGCTTTTATCTCAAACATACACAGACATTACATGAATTATGTAGAAGTAAATTTTTGTTTTGTTTTGCTCTCTTGTGTGTAGTGGGATTTTTTTGCTTCCTTATTTGTCTGTGATATCCGTACAAAAATTTGTTTGTTCACCTGCAGTAACTACACCGTGTTGATGGTCAGTTTCATGAGACCTTTCTATTGCTATCAGAGAAAAGAGCTGTGAACAACTAGCACTCTAAGGGGAATATGTGAACTTAATTCAATTTGAAAGTGACCTGGTAATTAATAACCAATAATGATGAGAGACAGAGAGTAAAAGGATAGGGTATGTCATAATTTCAGGAAATATACTGTATGAGAATAAATATAACTTTTGGTAATGTTATAGACCAGCAAAGCATTCTTTTATAGCCCAACATTCATAACTGTATATGCATTAACACAGAGAACGAGGATTTGACTAAAACTTATGTCTGTCACAAAGTGGGAAACAAATATAGAAATATTTACTTTTACAATGATAAAAAGATTTGACGACATATAAGTATTTATAATAATATGTAAAATATACCTCAACTTTAAAATGTCAAAAGAAACCATTTTGGCCTTAACAAAAAACAAGTTCTTTTCTATGAGAGTGGTGAGGTGCTGGAACAGGCTGCCCAGAGAGGTTGTGGATGCCCCATCTCTGGAGGTGTTCAACGCCAGGTTGGATGGGGCCCTGTGTAGCCTGGTCTAGTATTAAATGAGGGGGTTGGCAGACCTGCCTTTGGGGGAGGGGGGAAGGGGAGATGTTGGAGCTTCATAATCCTTGAGGTCCCTTCTAACCTGGGCCATTCTGTGATTCTGTGAAAAAAAATCATTTTTCATAATGCTGATCCGGAGTAAGCAAATATTTCTGAAATTTCATTGCTACTCAGGTGAAAAAAAGATCTGAATTTTTTTCGTTGTTGAAATACAGGAATTTTTGAAATTGTGATTACACAGAAAGAAGAAATTTCGATTAAAAAATATGTGTCTGTGCAGAGATTTAGCATAAAACCCAAGCAACGCTAATATTAACAAATTGATTTTATTCATAATAGAGAATATTTCTAGACACGGATCACTACCTGGCACTGAAATTCCATTTATCTATGCAGCTTAACTGTTGTACAGTCATTGGCACTATTTTTGCCTTATCAACACTTTCATTCTAAATAATTCCTGGGAGTGGCTTAAGATTCAGTGTAGGCCTGTAGAAGTTCTCTACAAATTCTGTAAGTAATTTTTGTGTGTAGAAAAGAGAGCTTCTCACTTAGTACAGATAAAGCCAATAATGGTTTTCATTACTTTGATTTTTTGCCTGAAAAATAATTTAATTGCAAAGACTTTTTTTCCCTTGGAAATATGTGTGAAGAGGAGGGTGCTCTGTTTCCAGTCAGTTAAATAACAATCTTTGCTAAAATTAGAGAGGCTTGTAACTCAAGTGTCTTGTCATTACAATGACCAAAGATTTGTGTGTTTGTTTTGTTGTTCTTATAGTTTGTTTGTTTTTCTTACTTCCAGTCAAGTAGATGTTTAGGTTTGGGATTTCTACCTCAGCCTCAACAACTATGATATCACGTTATTTTAAATACTGCAGAAATGAACAAAGTGAATAGTGAAAGGGAAACTACATAAAAGAAGGCTTTCTAGTTCAGAGATCATTTGTGGTAGTTTGCCATGAAAGACTGCCCTGGGAGACAAAAAAGACTAACAGATCTGGCTGATCTTCAAGAATGACCTTTTCAGAGGTGAAAATAAAAACAGTGCATTTTTAATGCATATAAGGCTCCAAAATGGATAGAGTGGCAGGCCACAAAGAAAGAATAGTACCTTGTGTCTGAGTTCAGGTGAAAAAAGTAATATACACAGAAGGAAGTAGGAAGAATATGTCTTGCAAGGAACATAAGGGCAACAAGAACTTCTACAAATATGTAGTAAGAGGAAGGCTAAGGAAAAGATAAGGGAGTCTGTCCAATAAGTGATTTAGTGATAAAGTCTTGGTAAATTCTACAATTTTAAATGCATCTTTTTACTGTTTTAACTGCCAAGGTTTTCTTTCAGGCCTTCCAGTTACAGGAATCTCAGCACAGAGTGAGACTCTAGTTTCAGTAGCAGGGAAACTGATTTAGGTAACACATAAAAAATTGGTCCATGAGATCCATGAGGTGTGATCATCTGAGTGTCCAGGAAGACTGACTGATCTCACTGAGGGGCAGCTCTCTATCATCTTTCCAAACTTTTAGGGTTCAGAATAAATTCCTGACAACTGGAAAACAAGTCATAGACATCTTCAAGAACAATCTGGAGAACTGAAATGTGGTCAGCCTCACCTAACAGGAATATTATGGTACAAATCCCCATGGAAGCCATTTACAGGCAAATGAAGAATAAGCAGGTAAGAACTAACTAATATTCTTTATATCATTGATAAAGCTGTCATAGTGCTTAGTGAGCAAAACATGAATACAGTTTATTCTTTTTTTCTGTAACTACACCTTTTATACACATCAACAACACACAACAGCAACAAAGGCTTTTTGGGTAGCTAAATGTAGCAGTTAGATCAGCAAGATATGTCTGTGCATAATCTCTAAATCTATCACTGTTTTTCCTTCCTTTTATGCTTTTTTATATTCAGGTGGAAATTTTAAGAGCTTGTGGAATGGTATAAAATGAGTAGAAAATAACCTTAGTGTCCTCTCCATTCATATTCTCAATATATGATCAACTTGCAATTCTATGTCTGCATATGCACTATTGTAGCATAATAGCATCTCTGTTTGCCTACAGGGCACAGCGCTACCAACATTTAATTCATTACTTTGTAAAACACTTCATAAAAAACAATGTCTGAGAAGTTGCATTTAATTTTATTATTGGGAATGTAAAAGAAGAAATGGTAATTTCAGGTATATTAGCCTTTTCTCAGGTTCCTGTCATTTTATAAATTTAAAGGTACCTGATTAAAGTATCAAGACCATAACTGAATTCTAATTGAGAATAGCTACCACTTTTATAAAGACTAAAATTAACCATGGCAGAACTCAAATCATGCTCACTCTCAGAATATTTCCCACCTCGACAAAGTTCCATGTACTGCTCTTGAGGTAAAATTCTCTGGCTCTCCATGTCAATGTTCTGTAATTTTCCTTCCAAGTTATACTGAGAATAAGCAAGGTAATGCTTCTAAAGAAGAGATCCCAGAAACTTCTGAGCCCTTTTCGTTTTCTCCTAGATCACATATTTAAACAATATTTCAGATGTAAATCACATAGACATCTCACATCCATTCTGCCAGAATTTTTGTAGTTTTATTATCATAACAATAGTGTTCTCAGAAGATATTTCAACAGGTACTGCAATTACTGATGCAATTAGCTGAAATATCCAGTAATTGTATTTTATATATACATATATATATGTACATATATACAAAAATATGTATATATAAAATACAGTGCAACGAGGTGTTTCAGAAGGACCATGGGCTGCCTTCAATCTGCAGGTCTTCAAGAACTCCTGCAGCACAGGTCATTTCCATTGAATCCAAACAGCAATTCTTACTCTTTCTTAAATCTCTTCCAGAGACGCAACCAGCAACCCTCATGGTTAGCTCTGCCAGTGGCAGGTACCTTATGGAACAGCTGGAGCTGGCTCTGATCTTACATGGAGCAGCTGCTGTGCTCTGCTCAAAAAGGTCACCCTTGTAGTGCCCTCTCCACTATCAAAATCTCATCATGTAGATGCAATACAGACATAGAAAGAAAGGCCAAATATGGCTGTTTGATCTCTGATATGGCCTTAAATTAATTGGGGAACACATTCTCTGAGAAAAGTGAATTTGACAGTTTCCTGGATGGGGAGAGAGGAAGGGAGATGGCATAAATGTGCTACACATATTTGGAAAAAAAAAAAAAAAAGTCCAGGTTTTGTGAAACTAATACAGGAAATGGTAGTAATTAGGGTTAAGAGAGGAGTGTCAAAGCTTACTGAATCTGTTCCTTGAAGAAAAATTTCAGCATTACTATGCTTTTGATCCATCATTGTCATCAGATTACAGGAATAATTTACAATGAATAAACTGGGTACTAAATACGTTAAACCACAACAATTGAACATATTTGGAATAATTGCATAGTAAAAGCCTAAACACTAGATGATTATTCTGAGAAACAAGGAGAAAAGTAAACAGTGAAATATCCAAACAGCTTCTCCTTTATGGTGCAGCGCTCTTCTTTCCCTGCATGGTCATGTGGCCTATGTGCTAATAATTGATCTACAGCTTCTGATTGCTATGTTGTATAGTTAGCTAGCCACTGGGATTGTACTTGGATTGAATAACCTGAAACCCAACGAACTGAATGAGTATAATTGTCTGCTCTGTGTGAAAATCATATTTATTTCTCTGTATCCCACAAGATAAAATACTTAAATCTAAAAAACTAATAATCACAAAGCAGAAATTCAGTGCTATAACTCATTTATTTAGTACATGTTACAAATTAAAAAATAAACACCAGAGGAAACTACATATAAAGAATCCCAGAGGCTTTTAAACCATTCAAAATGGATCATAATTTAACAGCTGAACAACTACAATATTAATTTATTGATGGATTGTGCTCACAAGCTGTGACTCTGCATATAAATTATAGTTTAAAAAAAATCAGAAGCAAATCATGGAAATCCTTTCCTTTTAATGGTATTATTGAAATTCATTCCATAAGCTCAGTAATTTTGTGTTTGCCTTTATCGGGAAAGAGCATCATACCACAATTAAGCAATAACTAGTCATCTTTAATTAATGCAGGAGTTCATACTGCTTTCACTGAAATTAAAAGCAAAATTTTATATACTTAATGGTGAACGTATCACTTCATTTGGAGCAAGACATAGTACAATTAAAATAAGATATAGACTTTAGTATACAAAGAGCCTACCTTTTAATATTATTCCCTGTGTGAAAAAATAAAATAAAATAAAAAACAAACATAAAAAAACATAGATGATTCTACAAATAGAAATATGGAGAAAATGAACTCAGATTAAATTGCTTGCCACTGTGGACTGTCAAAATGATGAATCTTGGAATGGATTGAGTAGGAAGGGACCTTAAATTTTATCTAGTTCCAACTCCCCTACCAAGAGCAGGTTTACTAAACACTGGACAAGGTTTCCTAGGACTTCATCATCTAATCTGGCCATGAATGTCTCAAGGGATGTGGCAATGACAGCTTCTCTGGGAAATTTCTTCCTGTGTCTTACTGCTGGTAAATAAGCCATAAAATAAATAATTTCCTTCTAACCTCCAAGTAGTTTAAAACCATTCCTCCTCATCCCATCACTGTCTACTCATATAGAAAATTATATTGCTTACAGACCACCATATTGCTTTCGCAGAAGACATCAGCATAGATGATGTCCCCCATTAAAATGAGAGTATATGAGCACAATACTTCTTGTAGTTTAAGCAGGAAGGCTTCATCAATAAGCTCCCCTGGCTCAGGTGGCCTGTAGTAGACCCTGACCACCAGATATCCTTTACTGATGCAGTCCCTAATTTTTACACACAAGTTCTCAACCTGTTCATGGTGTGAATAAAATAACTGCTATTTTCTAAAGTTAGTGTGATATGAGAGTAAATTAAATTTGAAGATCTGGAGATTTGGTAATTCTTCTGAAGCCAAAATACAAGATGGAGCACATAAAATATATTCAGTTATATTTTTGTCTAGTTGTATTCAGTCTACAACACAGCATATCTATTATGTACCTGAAAAAAATAAAATAAAATAAAATAAATAAAATAAAATAAAATAAAATAAAATAAAATAAAATAGTTGAAACTTCTATTTATCTAAGAAAATAATTTTTACTTTGGCAAACATTGGTGACTGCATTGCATTAGGAAATCTGAAACACTGAAATAGTGTTTATGTACTAAGGGCAACATTAACTTGCAAAATGTACATTCCTTACATCTTCAATCAAATCAGAGTATTCACAAAGTAGAATAGTATAAACTTCAGAGATTCTTCAAAGCTTGCTTTCGCCTTGGAAAGGAAAGAGAGAGAAATCTACTATCCTTACATGAAATCCAGAAATTTAACCTAGAAAATTAATGATAATATGGGAAAGAGTGACAGAATAAGAGAGCATAGATAACAGCATCTTTAACAGTTATATTTTATTAGAGTCAGTTAGAATCAATCCTACAAATATAGCCATGCTTCATTTTACATATGGAAATAGCACTGTTTGTTTTGATGCTATAAATCAAGAATAACAAAGCATTTAAAGAATCACAGTCTGCACTTCAAAATTTTATTTTTTTTTCTTTGTAATGGAGCCTCTAGACTCAGAGAAATATCTCACTGACAGTATTAAGCAGAACGTACCACAGTAGTGATAAAAAATAAAAATAAAAATCTAATTTAAATCACAGGAAAGAAGGGAGACTGATAATTGACAGTCAAACAGGAATTTAAGACAATCTAAGCTATTGTGCCTAAGGCTATTCCACATGACATGTTCTGAGCAGAATATGAAAAGGCTTCAATGTCCTACCTTTAGATACATTACTAGCATTCAAATAGAAAATTATAACATCCACATGTAATTATTAGTCTTTGGATAAGTAATCAGTCAGTGAAATACAAATCAAGATCTTCTCATGTTCTCGTGAAATTCAAGTATCAAATGAACAAGCATTCAAGACTTTTATGCCAGCAATAACCAATAAATCAAACTTCAGAAAAGAAGGCCAATGGCATCCTGGCTCACATCAGAAATAGTGTACCAGGAGGAGCAGAGAGGTGATCAACCCTTTGTATTCAGTTCTGGTGAGGCTGCACCTCAAGTACTGTTGTACAGTAGATTGTGGCGAGGTGGATGTTGGCTCTTTCTCTCAGGTAACTGGTGATAGAACAAGAGGGAATGATCTCAGGTTGTGCAAAGGGAGATTCGGATTGGATATTAGGAAACATTTCCTCTCCAAACAAGTGTTTAGGCACTGGAACAGGTTGTCCAAGGAAGTGGTTGTTAAAGGAAGGGGGTAGATATAGTACTTAGGGACACGGTTTAGTGGGCAATATTGGGGATATGTAAATGGTTGGACCAGATGATCTTAGAGATCCTTTCCAAATTTAATAATTTTATGATTCTATGATTCTCATTTCTACCCATGCTTTTACATTAAAAAGCTATTGGATTTGAAAACAAATCAAATAGCAAAAAAAAAAACAACAAAAAAACAAAAAAACATCAGCCAAATTAATGAATAAATTAAAAAAAAAAAAACAACAAGCTGCATTCATCAGTAGAGCACCTGCTACTACCAAATCTGAGCAGTAACTGGCAGCAAAACAGCATCTCTCCACCTCTATATTAAGAATCATAAGTGGTTCTGAATAAATTTGTATATTTCATATTTGTACTTTTTTTTTTTAATAGAGCCCTTTCTGGTTCCTTTCTCACTGCACAAGAAAAATCAGATTTTTGGGGTCTTCAAAATAAGGTAGTATCAATAACACAAGAACTAGGGCTGGAAAAACAAACTCCAGAAATGCCAAATGGAATTTTTATATCACAAAAGTAGTAGAGCTTGGATTGAAAATACTGTTGAAAATGGATTCCCATCTACAGGCAGAAGCTTCGGGCCAGAGGCTGCCAGAAGCTGTACAGTGAGATTTCAATGCTTTCAGGAGGAAGAACAACAGGGAGAAAAGAGATAATGAAAAGAACATTTTTTCATGAGTTCTATGCATGAAATTCTCAGAAGCAGTCAAGCAGCTGCCAAAAATTTACAGGAAACATTCCACCAGGACTGTCTTGATGATTTTACAGTTATGGTTCCCACAAATTAGTGAACTAGCTTAACCTGGCACAGGTAGTAACCATGGCTTCACTTGGACTTCTGATCTCATTCTTTTTTCTATGTTTTCTCTTTGCATTTGCAAATACCAAATAAGAATTAGACTCCAAGTAAGGAGAATGATCTCAAGAATGATTTAAGTCCATTACTTTATGAAAAACTTATTCCCTAGCCATCTGGCATCTCCTTAGGTGGTAAATAAAGATGTTCTGTTGATGGATGACATTGCCTTTTTGGACTATATGAGCCATGGTAATAAAAATATAAGTACTCTGCCAAGTATCAATGGCACATTGATTCCATTAATCTTCTCTGGCATTGCATATGAGCATATGGATCCCTTTGTTGTATTCTAGGAAGGAGATGTGGACTAGGGCACCATGTGTTTTGCTAGGCCATCTGGCACTGGTAGTAGATGTCCACAGAGGTGAAAATGTCCTAGTGGAGTAACATCCCTTTTAGTTGCTGAACCATGCCTAGTAGGGTGTCTGGATATGTTGATATGTGTGCCATTAGAATTGCCAACACAGCTGGGAGGTTCACGTGAGCTAAGCCCACTATGATGATACATACATCATTACTAAAAAATGTTGGTCAGGGACAGATTTTAATTTTCCAAATATATTTTCAATCCTTGAAATGATTATCAGGAAAACAATGAAAACTGAGGTTTGCAACCTTCTGAATACATCATGTAGTCTTCTTCTTGAGTGTAACATTTTTTATTATATTGGTAATTTTCCATTTTCTTATCTGAGTATACCTTATACCTGAGTATACCTTCTTAGTGTTCAGTTCTCATTCTGCTGACAGTTTACCCATATTTTGCATGGTGACCCTGTGCCATGAGCCACCACTATTCTAACAAAACAGATATTAGAGTAAAAGGGTGGTAGTTCAGTTTCATTTTTACTGTTATTATTTTTTAATAATAGAAGTCAGACAGTTTGGGCTACTGTAAATTAATCTGCATGTGAATCTCTAGCTCTGAAAAAACGAGTTCAGTCATAGAGCTGAGATTTGAGCCATGCCATTAGTAGATGTGGCTACTGCCACTGATGTTGTACAATGTAGAAGATAAATATGTCTTATCATCACTACAGTGCTGCAGCGCAGCTGTGACTTAATCCCACTTTGGGATAGAGCATTCATTTTAAGGGGGGTTAGTGGTAGATCTGAAAATTAGATCCACCAAAGGAATTTTCAAACTCTGAAAAAGGCCTGTCATACCAAATACTGTATTCACAGGGCAAGTGAATACAATACAATTCAATGCAAGGTACAAAACATCTGCGATGCATACTCACAAAATGAACTTCTATACTTTCTTGACAGTCCATTGTTTCCTATTTGTAACACAGGCATCTACCAATGCCATTAACAGTCTCAGATCTCCACAAATTGGTGATTTCTAGTTCACACATAGAGTATCAACTACCAAACCATAGTTTTAGTCTCTATCACACGTTTTCACGTTTGTCTAGTACTGAAAATAACTCCTTCTGATCTTCCACTGTTTCATTTTAGGTACCTTCCTGGCTTGGCTTTGGCTTCTATACCAGTTCTTGAATGTATAATCTTTTATAATAAGTATGCAGTTTATTTATTACTGACTTTGTTCTTATGATAGAAAATTCATAATTCAGGTCAGCTTTCATTTACTCTTTTTTAGTCAGTCTGTTTTCTCAGTTACATTTCTATTTTCATCAAGATTTCATAAGTAGGTTTGGAAATCCTGTTTTGAAGTAGTCGAAAGTATCATGGTATTTATGCAAAAATCTCTAACGTTTGAAAATACTGATTTAAATTTTGACTAGTTCTGAATCTTTTGAAGTTCACTTATAAACTTAAGTGGTCATAAAAGAATTTATTCTCTCCTTAACAGTTGTAGAACCATTGACTATTAGTTTCTGTATGCTATCTTGTAACATCAAAAAGTATTGTTACCTTGCATTATCTTCCTTTATATTAATTTGAGAAAGGCGTTTGAATAAAGTCATGTGCAAATAAATGTGAAAGTATACCATATCTGCAACAATACAACATCTAAGAAACAACTTTTTATTGTATTGTAAAGTTTTGAGGGTTACTGAAGAGTTAAGAAGACTTGCAGAGGGCAGTGATTTCAATATATAAAGTTCATAGTTAGATATTTAAAAATTAAGGCCGAACTTCAGTTTGAAGATGAAGACACTTAAACATTTCTTCTGCATGTAATTGTTTTTAATGTGAGCTAAGTATCTAAACCAGATTAGAGTCCACAGAGATCCAGTGAGTAAAGTCCATATAGATTTAAGAGCATTTCAGATTGCTATAAAATAGAAATCTGAAACTGATTTCATTGCTTACCTGTAGACATTATACACCAAGCAGCACACAAAATATTGTAAAGGGACTGGCAGACCTTACAAAGAGCTGAGAATTACGGTATGACTTATATGAGAAAAAAAAAAAATGACCATTAGGAGCAGAGGTGGAGATTAAGAGTTACTCTAGTGTACCTGTGCAACCTGATGTAGGGAGCCTGCTTTGCAGGGGAGTTGGGCCTGATGGTCTCTGGAAGTCCCTTCCAACCCCTACGATTCTGTGATTGTGTGTGATAGTAAATTCCTAAGTTCAGTGAGATTAATAATGAGTGCATCTCATTTCCTAAACTAAGCAACCTGAAAATACTGTGTTCTACAAGCAATTGAGAAAATGTGAGGAAGGAGGTACCAAGCTGTGAAGATTGCAGTCTTTATGACAAAGACTATGAAAGTTATACTATGCTGTAAAATTGATGGATTACAACTTTCTGGCAAATCATTTCTGGATATAAAATCATTGTATATATTTCTAAAAATTCACAGTCAAGTGCATTACCTAATATCAGATGAACTGGTTATGCAATAATAACAATTAGATTTATACCAAAGTGCAAGGTCCATATCTTGCTCCTCCACATTTTTTTGGTTCTTTACCTCATGTTTTCTGTTCACTACCCTTTCTAGAGAAGTTTGACACAAACCATTTCCATCCTTGGATCAGATGATGACAGAATTCTATAGAAATGAACCCAGGACGTCCATGCAGGTATTTCACTCCCATGAATGTTTCACTTAAAGCTATGATCACAACTCAAATGATAGCTCTGTTTAAGATGTTTGAAAACATTCCTTGTATTTGAGTTTTACTTTGATGCTAACTACCAGGCAATGGATATGTGGATGATTCTTCTGGCCCTGGGTTTACTCTAAATCACTATGCAGCTCTGTAGATGGAGGTAATCTAGTCCTAAATGATTCCATCATTTCCCACAATAAAATGTTGAGGTATATTAATATCTCATGCAAGTATGGATAAATCTCACATGAATATTAGATGCATCATTTCTTTAGGGATTTTCTAGAAAATATTCATAGATATAGATACTACTTTTTTCACTGGAAAATTATTTAATGTGTTTAAAGAGCTTGACTATGTATTTATATGGATATTGCCATTTTGCAATCTAACAATGTTATGTACAACACCTTAAAAAAAAAAATAGAAGCAAATAATATCTTTTATGCTTGTTAGCAGACCTTTGGAATGTGACATATTTAATGGAACTTTCCTACTTAAAATATAGATGACACACTAAAACCACCCAATCATTTTATCTCGCTTAAAGTATTTGACCTCATGAGGTGTCATATTAAGCCACTAACAAGTAAAATATTTCAATCCTTCTCCATTGTGTCATAGCCTCAGTTGATGTTTACATCAATTTAAAATAGGCATATAATACTCCTGATAAGTTTTAGGCAAAGCCAGATATTAACCAATAGAAATTTCTGAAAATAGAGTACACATTACACTATATATTTTTAGGTTAGATGTGTTTCTATTAGAATGGATATAGTTCCTATAATTATGCCTAAAGTTTGCTGGATAGGAGTCTGATTCAGTCTGTAATAGATGTCTTGTTGCAGTACGTAACCTGAAGAGGATACTAATTTACAGTTTTCTCATATATAAATGCATTTGTCCACACAGAATAATAATGCATGAAAATTCCTCAATAATTCCTAGTGGACCTAGCAGGATGACTGTACGCATGATCATTGTCTTCAAGAGTAGTACTGAGCTGATAATTGCTTTATTTATAATTTCCCTAAATAGCAAATTCTGACTTCAGGGCCTATTATTAAGTCTGAGGAAATTTAAATGAGGGCATTAAAAATTTGAAATAAGTGAGTCTCTTTCAAATAAGAGACCCTCAGGACCTTTACAGAGTGCTCTTAGAAAGCTAATCCTATACAACATTAAATCGTTCTACCATCCTTGAGGACTTGTGTGCCTTTTATTTCAAGTGAGCCACTTACCACCATTGTCTGACTACACTAACTTGCTTCAGCTTTATGATTTAACATATTCATCTCATTAAGAAAATCAGCACTGTTTTTCCTTCATTCTCCATTATAACATCAGTATCTATGTAAAAACTTTAAAATTGATTTTTATTACTTCTTAAAATCTAAAATAAACTGTAGATTTTAAAATGATTGTGGATTTTAAACTGATTGTTTTATTGTTTTACTTTATTGTTTTTACAGTATTGCATTCCTCCATACATACTTTACTAGATAGAATGTATTCAAGGGTTGTTTTATTTTATTTTAAATAAAGTAGGAGGATATATTTTTATGGGAAAACAGCCCTTGAAATATTAGCTCATTTATTGTTTTATTTTGTTTCCTTCATGAATTGTGTTAAAAGATAATCAGTTTTATAAAGATGTATTATTACCAGAATGTTAATATCATTAAAAGTATTAATCAGATATATTTATGCTATAAGATTGTAAGGTTTTCTGAGGATTATTTTTGTACTACAAAAATTTCCAAATTAGGAATGTATATCAATAATTTCTCAAAATCAGATTCCAGCTTCCATAATGGGAGAAAATCAAGACTTAAAAGGAATAGGTCTGTAATTCTGTCTTTGTATATTACACATTATTGCATAATTGTGCAACGTTCAACAAAGTTGAACACGAAAAATTTTTAAAGAATTGAAATTACTATGGAATAACAGGGAAGGTCCTTTTTTTTTTACTAGTAACTCATCCGGAAATAAAACAAATTATTTTGATGGGTCACCTTTGGAACAGAGGAAAATAATTTTCACAGCTGAGGGATGAACTTGTTAAAAGGCAATAGGCAGAACTCAGACGTAATTCAGAATACATTGCTTTGGTGGTTAATTCTTATCTTGAAATCTATGACTGTAGTATACTCCAATAAAGCCAGTTCAAGGAGCAAAAAGTTTACTTCTGTTAAAATGTTGAGCCCCTCTTGAAACAGAAGAACTGTTTTTTCTTGAGGTCCAGAAAATTCTTCATGCTCCCTTAAGTTGGCATTTCTTTTAGTGTTAGAATATTCAACTAATAATCCTGCTGCAAGCCACAAACAATTAGAAGTCATAGCAAATGTCACTAAGTTTCAAGTTTCATAAACAGTATATTTTTAGATTGATTAAAGAGAAAAGCTTCTTAAATTCCATTTGTATAATAGTTACAAGATGATTGCTTGGTAGGATGCTTCAGAGAAGCATGCTTCTGTGGGATGAATCTGAAAGTATCTGAAATAATCTGAGTACTTATTTAGTCAGGTCTCAATGTGCAGACCTACTCATGATCCTCAACAGATACATGGTAGCATTATCAGAACACAGCTATCTCTCAGGTATGTTTTATTTTGTAGGATTAGAAAAATAAGTATATTTAATATTTAGTGTAGAACATCAAGAAAGTTTTACCATATTTAAAACCACAATTATGACATCAGCAAACGTCTCAAACATGCCATGCAGTCATAAAAGCAGGAGAAGCACTTAGTGTGTATTATTAAAGAGGTCTTCTAGGTTAAACTAATCATATTTATACTCTGTATTACAATATCCTAAGTTCTCAAATTACCCAGAAGTAATTTAATATACTCGAGTCATATGCCTACAGCACTGCCAAAATCCATTTGTTAACTTTGCATTTTCTCCATTGAATATGAGGTTACACAGGGCAATGTGATGAAGGTATACTTTAAAATAAAATTTTCCTTTGGAATGTTAAGTAGATACAAGCCAGAAATAACATATTGATTCTGTGCTGTACATGATGGTTTCAAAAATATGGTGCTGCAAAGGTGCTTATCACTATTCAAAGAGTTCATGTCAAAAGACTTGTTCGAACTGTGTAGGCAATGACCTGCAGTGACAGCGGTTATCAACAGTTCTTTTCTATCTTGCAGGATGAAAGAGAAAAGATTGTTTCAAGAGGAACTTTCTCTTAATTTTATAGTATGCCAGGGCTATGTAAGAGCTGCTATTACCAATCAGGTATGCAACCTGCATCTTTATCAATATTTAAGTAAGAAGCAGATATCTGAGTAGGTAAAAAGAGCTCATGTTAAAAAACTACCCTTAGTTTAAATATATTTTAATAACTATACAATTATTAAATATGATTAATGAGTTCACAGTTATTAAAACACTTTTTAAAATCTTAATCATTTTTTTTACCCTTTTAAAGAAAAGGAAAAGACAGAAACAGAGGAACAATGAATCACTCAGATTGAAGGAGATCTACTAACATCCAGCCCCACTGCTCATGACATATTATTTCAATTGCCACAGTGATCTTATCTTTCCCCTTTGTGCACAAATCCAACTCTCATATAATTTTCTTCATTTTTGTTATTATGATGACAACTTTAGACCATATCTCAATGGCTGTTCATTGTTTTTTTTTTTAATTTAGTTTTTATTCTGATATCATTTCTTACGTACTGAACACAGTCCTTATCTTGACCTTTAATGTCTACTCCCTCCTCACTATGATCTTTCTCAACAATCTTTATTTCTATAATATCCACAAGAGTATATTCCATTAAATTTTTAAATATCTATTAAGATGTCTGAGAAACACACTTTCTTCTTGTTGTGATATTGTAAGTCAGAGGCAAAAAACATAAAACCAGTGTGCTGCAGAGAAAACCAAATTTACTCTCCCATTTTTTTCTCATCTATAGATGCATTTACTGTGATCATTCTATTGGATTCACACTTGAAAAGGACATTAATTCCTTACTGAATAAGAGATCATAGAATCATAGAATGGCCTGGGTTGAAAAGGACCTCAAAAATCATCTAGTTTTAACCCCCTTGCTATGTGCGGGGTATGAATCTTCATTTCCTCTGACAGCTGCTCATGTAATGTGGAAGACCTCCAAACATCTTGTTTGTACATATTTCTAAAGAATAAAAAATTCTGTGCGTTTCCATTTGGTAAACTATGATTAGTAACCTGATATCCTAAAATGTGAAGTTATTCTGGAAAATTGGTTTAGATGTTGTCCTTTTGAAAATTATTTTTCACTCAAGATAAGACTTGTTATGCAGCAAGCATTAAGAATATTTTCCTTTAATAACGCACTTTGTGTAGACAAGAAAGCGAGGAATCTCCAAGATTTCCTTGAGGTAGTTGCCCTGGGATAATTCTTTCTCAGAACGTGATATTTAATCCTTTTTTTTTTTTTTTTTTTTTTTTTTTTAATATATATATATGACTATTCATTTAGTGGACTTTTTGTTATTTACACATCAATAAAAATCTGATGTGGCATAGGTGAATACTAACAATTTTGATGATCTACAGTGTACTTAATCCCAAGATGTCATGCAGACTAGAGAAAAATATATAAAACCAGTGCTCTTTGAGTGTAAGCAATCTGACCAACTACGAATATCTGTATTTTAGATAGCTTTCTCAGGTTTCTTTTACAATCAATGGAAAAAAAAAATAGGTACTAAAATTAATCTCATCCTAATATAGATGTCTAAAATGAGCCAGAAAATTCACTGTATATACTCTCAGTTCTCTGTACTGTTAATTAAGATAACTAGATTGCATATAGATGCTATGTTATCTCAGTTAGTTTAAATCATTCTGCTCTGTTAGATTCATTCCTACTCTGTTAGATCCATCCCATCTTTAAACTTAGGATCATTGTCAATAATTCACAGTTTCTTTATTCATTTTAAGGTTCACAAAACGATATAACATTTGATATAACATAATATTTTACCTCAACTCAAGAGTCAAGTTTAAATTTGATTTGTCTGCCAGTGAAGGCAAGTGGATGAACACTTCTACTTGAGCACTGACTCAGAACTGTCCATATGGCAGAATGATTAATGCACCTTATGTCACTGTTTTAACTGTTGCCAGACAGAGACTTCACGCGGTTCTGGGGACAGTACCGGTTAGGAATTGTTCCCAGTGGGCATTTTGGACGTATCAAACCTGGTATGGTGAAGAAACATGTTCAGGCTTTGAGCATGAAATGGACTAAACCAGTTAGCCACAGGTTCAAGATACAACTCTTAACTTGCCTCCTTTAATTTGCAGATAGATCTTTAGATAGGGATCAGTCTAAAAGCTGGTTCCACTAAATTAATAGCTACTACAGTTTCAACAAAGACAGAATTTTTCTTTTATCTTTTTATCAAAAGTATACATGCAATTTTCAGTTTCTGTGAGAATTGCACAGTGGAAATCAAATGAGTTCTTTAATTCTAGGAGCTGGAACAGAAGGAGTTTCTGTTTTCTTACATGGGTGGTTTAAAATAGCTCATATAATGCAAAGGTAACAGCATTAGAGAAATCTTTGTTGTACTTTCTTGTTTATTGGGTATATTCATATTTTTGTGTTTCTGAAGATAAAGGGAAGTGGACGGGTTGAAAGATATAGGTATATTTCAAAGCTTTAAGGAAGAGAAGGCAAATTTCATCCTTATGAGAGACTATGATTTTATTTTTTTCAGCTTTTGAGCCACTTTATTATGTAAGAAAAAGCCCTAGATGTTAAAATATGATTTCTAAACATTCACTAAGGAGAGGTATATACAAATTGCACTGTATTTAACTAATCCAGAATGGCAAGCCTATTGGTTTCAAATCTCAATTTATTTGAGAGATGTTCTGGCACCTGTAGGTCTGATTAGGATTTAAGTATGTTTGAATAATTTATTTTATGTCTGATTGTCTGCTATGGAAATCCCTGATATTTGAAACTAAAGTGCATGATGGCAACTGTTAAAAACATCAGCTTCCAAGGAAAAAAGTAATGTTTCAGGTGGGTTAATTTTATTTTTTGGTCCTGACTTGAACAGCACCTCCCTACTCAGTACAGACGCTCTTAGACCAACCAATTATCTCACTTTCTTTAAGTCTCTTCAGGTCATGAACAACTCCATTGTGAAGTCTGAATGGTACTTTCAAATGTCTTGGGTAAGTGTTCGTACAGTCATAACTGTCCCACAGTCAAGCAGAACTAAAGATCAGAGAAGGCAGCAGGGACTTTACAAAGGAACTGAAAGAGGAAAATCCACACAGTCTACTTGGAAGCAATGCACTTCCCATTTGCAGCAGAAGGACTTTAAAAATTCATGTGGATGTAGCATTAATATTTAAGTACTGAAGATAAAATACATAATTCTGAGTAAAAGCTAGAATGGAATAAAATAAATAAAAGCTAGAATGGAACTCTCAGTGTTGCAAAGAGCTTTGAAAATACTGTCCATAGCTAGAATTTACAATTAAAATATTTTTAAATACTTCACACCAGAGATTTCTATCATGTTAAATGCAAATATACTGTGCAATTGTATCATTTTGGGTGGAAAAAGTTTATGTGAATCCATATGTAAACAAAATCTTTTTCAAAAAAGTGAGTTTCTTACAAGCCATCCTCATCTTACAGAAAGAGTTAATCTTTAAGAACTTTTCTTCAATGTCTAGAAAGAAGAATGAAGCTGCTACTGGCAGTTTTGACTTGAGATATATACCCTACAGTTCCTGCTCAGGTACTGATGTCTCTAAAGCATGTACTGTTGGTAAGTTCTCATACACACGTATGGTACTACACCTAGTGATTAAGTTAAGTTTTTTTTAATGTCTTGTATTGAAAAAAATAATTTAGATTATATGTTGACAAGCAATCAGTAATCGCAAGCACAGCACAATTACGGTAAATAAAAGGAGGACAGATTCTAAACTGCTAAGTAATTAAACAATCTGAAATAAACAGTATATTTCAATTTAAAAAAAATGAAAAGTTAATATACATTAAAATTCAGATGTGTCTCAAAAAATAAAAGTGGTAATCTGATTTTTTTTAAAAAGGTAAATTCTGGCATTTAGGTAAGGGTTCATTACATTTTCTCATACATATTTGTATGAAAATATCTATATAACGTTTACAGTCTTGTATTTCATAATATAATAGGAATAATCAAAATCCAGTTAATAACTAGATGAAGACTATTACTGAGAAGTGCTAACAGAATGTTCAGTAAATCTTTCAGTTCTTTCAAATTAAATTTTGCAAAATATTATGATTCTTTTATGACATGCAAATTACTGAAAGAGATTGCAGTCCACGTATGACTAGAAGATAGATAGTAAGGAAATGTGATATTATGCACAATAAACATTTATGATGTTATGACCTGGACAGTATACATCATGGAGTTGTATATGGTCTGCTCGAGATCCATGCTATTATTCTGTTTTCAGTTTTTAATCTCCAAGTAAAAAATAGAAAAAAAATCAAAATAGCTAAACAAAATAGTGCAAAATGACATGAAACATGACATAAATCCAGGCCTTGAAAAAAAAGTTTCTCACTGTTAAAATAATTTAGTAGGACAACCAGGAAATTCAAGGTCACCTGATCTAGTTGAGTAGCAGTCAAAAGAAGGAAAAAAGTGATAGGGAATTTAGTTAGTAAAAAATACGGGATTAAATTATAGCTACTGATATATAGATATATTCACATATATATACTGATATATAGATATATTCACATCTTTCTACAGAAAATAGGGCTTGTTATACGTTTATTCAAATTCTTAATGTGTTTGGCTGTGATAAATGCACCAGTGAAACACTCTTGCAAAGTGTTTGTGACAAAGTACTGTTTATTATTTGGTATGAAGATTAGCAGCATTTGAAATCAGTAATGTAAATATTAAATGGACTATATACTGGGTTACAGATCTCAGGAAGCTGATGCTACTTGAAATGTGTATTCTAATGTGAATATCTAGTGACATCTCATAGGCATGGTAACTTCCAACACTGTTCAGTGTTTAATCAGAGAACCAGAAGAAAACATAAAATCAGTGCCAGGAAAACATGCAGAAGAAAATAATAATAAATGATCAGGATATATGAATCCAATTCAAACAAAAATAATTAATTAATCAAATTCTGATTCCTACATCTGTGAACAAGCAACGTAGATTATATTCACAAATTGAGAAACTAACTTGCAAAGCAAGGTAATAATAAAATATATACAATAGAATATAAGAACTGTGAGAAAGGGTAGAATTAGTTTGATTTTTCATTGTTGGAACTATAGAGTAGTGCACACAAATAAATATATTTTTTTCCCTTTGTATGTGCTATTGGACTCCTGAAACATTTTCTGTGTTCCTCTTGCCACTTTTGTGAAAAGACAATAAAATAATGGAAATATTGTAAGGAATAAAAAGCCACAGAAGAACACAAAGTCTGTAGGAAACACTGCAGAAAAACTCAAAGCAGCCTGTTTAGCTTATTGGAAATGAGATTGGAATGTGACTTGATTACAGTGAATCAACTTTTTCACAGAGAGAAAATACAAGTACTCATAGGGTCCCAAACTGCACAAAGAAACAATTGAACAGTTGAACAATTACCTGTAGGTGGATAGTGAAGCTGACCATGATCAAACTAGAAACCAAATACATTACTTCTTAACGTGTGGTTCATGGAAAATCAGACTGCAAACCTTGTCAAAGGAAGTGGTGATAGAGACTTATGCAGCCTGCAGCAGGCAAAATATCAGGCCAGATGATTGAAGAGAACCATCCTGTTTTGGTTCACACTGATTGCTGAAGCTTCTAATAATGGATTTGCATTTTTTCATGCATATCTTTAGAGACATTTTTATACCTATAAGTGAATGTTGCAAATTATATTTTTAATTGTCACTTCTTCTAGAGATTTGCAAGTACTATGGAAATATTCATGCATTTAAAGCTTTCTACATTCTCTACCCAATTTTGAGGCCAGATACTTTAGGAACAGTCTCTATAATTTGAATTCCTTTAATCTGTATGGAAAGGTCTAAACAAAACAACTTGTGGCATTTGTCTCAGACTAAGAGATTGGCCAAGATGTGTGACACCAGATGACTAATTGTCTTTCTTTTCTTTTTATTTTTTAAACAACCATGACATTCACAGAACCCTCATTCATTTGTCTATCCAAAGGATATTAGCACAAATAATTTCCATTAGTACTACTTTTCATCTACTCTATTTATAGATTTATGAATTTCTCTGGTACTCTTGCTTTCAATTGTAGCTATTTTTCTTTCAGAATTTTCTTTGTAGGTGCACAAAGGGGAATTTGGGTGAAGTTATTAAGCATTACAGTGCCCTTCTATCATTTAAATTGTGTTAGTTGGGGAATCAGGGTACACTTCAGACTTGTTGCAAATCCAGCTGAATTATAGAGACAACTGCAGCATTAAAGGGGAAGAATATTTTTTCCCAGTCTATCCTACTTCTACAACAACATGTTGAATTTTGATTCATAGAATCATAGAATCGCTAAGGTTGGAAAAGACCCACAGGATCATCCAGTCCAACCATTCACCCTTCACCAGTGGTTCTCGCTAAACCATGTCCCTCAGCACAACATCCAAACGCTCTTTGAACACCACCAGGCTCGGTGACTCCACCACCTCTCTGGGCAGCCCATTCCAGTGCCTGACCACCCTTTCAGAGAAGTAGTAAAGCTTAAGTTCTTTCATTTTGTTATATCTGGAGACTAAAGAAATCTGTCTTTGTTGACCAGTCAGCCTTTGCCAGAAATCAATTCCTCACTGAGGTTTTGTTATTATCCCAAAATTTTTGTTGTATTATACTTTTCTGAATGTCTGTAACCCTCTAAAGTGAAGGCTGAGAAATTCAGAGATCAAGGAACCCTCATGTGGTAAGAGTTTCATCTGTTGGCTGCAGAAACATCTGAAGTTCTTCTTTACAGCCAAAGTGTTTTGTTTTTTTCTTTTTTCTTTCTTTTTCCTTTTTTTTTTTTTCCAATTACAGTAGCATATGAGACATTAAGCATTTGCTGAGATTTAAATGCTGAAAGACAGTGAACACTACTGAATTTCCACTGAGAAACTGCACTTCAAGAATGTCATGCAATAACATTTTGTTGTAGAATCCAGATATCCAGCATTTATGAATATAAATCTCAAACCATCCTTCAAGGACTTTCCTAATATCAGAGTGCAGACTTAATGAACTGAAATCTGTGTTACTGATCAATTCAGCTAAGCCCCTTTTATCTTTTTTAATCTTCCAAACAGTAGTCCATAAGGTTAATGATTTTGAAAGCATGGCTATCAAAAAGACACCATATCCTGTGAGTCCGTGGAAATATAATTTCCAACAACACAAGGAATAATGAGAAAGAGAAGAGGGAAATAAGACCCTTTAGAAAAGCTCTTCCGTGGTTCAGACAGCTTGTGTGTCAGGACCTATGAGGAGGTAATTCTATAATTCCTTCCTTGGATTTGGAAAAAAAAAAAAAAAAAAAAGGTTTTCATTTCTGACTTGACTTTATCAGACAACAGTATCCAATCAAAACAAGACTAGATTTGATTTCACAGTTCTCAATTACAAAGTATTTTTTTGGCAAGTGAGGTTATACCTGTCTCTCTTATTTTGCTTATTTATTTGCTTGGTTTTGTTCTATTTTCTTCAGTGGAGGTCCATGGTGAAGTACTGAATTTAGACAAGGAAATCTAAGCTCATAGGCTCTCTACAGAATGTAAAGTGTACTGTGGTTGACTCAAAACAGGATCCCAGCTTCAGTGCAGGTGATTATTCTTGAGAAAATCCTGTTATGAGTTTTATATGAACCCAGTTTCTCTCAGTCAAGGACAGCTTCGTGAAGCACTTCTCTCTTTTTCCATATAGGTCACAGGAAAACCTCCAAGATAAGAGCCTAAACATCCTATACTATTTATAAAGGTGTGTAGAATAACAAAGCATCCAATTCTTCCATTGGTCATCTAAAGACATCTAGAACCCATTCAGGAGCAAAGCAAGAAAAAAAAAAAAAAACAAGGAAGGAAAGATAAAGGAGGGGTGTCTTTATTGGTTGTGGTGCTAGTATTTAGGGTTTCATTATTTATGTATGCATTTATTTATTTATTTATTTACCCATACGTTCCAGCATTTCACAGCATTTTAAAACAAGATTTTCATTATAAACAACAACAACAAAACATAAAACAACTATGCAAGTATCTAAATATATAGATCAGATGAAATTTAAGAAACCATGTATTTTCTTAAGATAATAAGCATTCATATTTTTAAGCTAAATGTAATCATCAGTACTTTTTATATATCATTTTATATTTGATTTTCTTTTTGAAAACAAAGACAAGACTCAGTTGACAGGCTCTTCTGTCTCAGTGAATCAACATAATTATCATAATAAAACGTTATAGATATGTGTAACTTGTCATACTTTAAAGAAATATAAATGTCTACCAAAGCAACATACTGAAAAAAATAAAAATTTGTATGCTTAAATGAACATATGCAGAACATTTTTCCAAGGAGTCTTTAAAGTCAATTACCCTGTTCTATCTTTTATAACATTCATGCCTCTTTTTTCATTGAATAAGGTGATGAATATATAGAAGAAGAAATAGAAATAATATTAAGTCTCTTGTTATGTCAAACACACTTTCCGTTAAGACATATGCACATTTATAATCTGCAGTTTCTATTTCATTATTAGAATGATGCTCTCAGTATTAATAATTTAAATAAGTCACCTAGACTACATCTGGTGCTGAAACCAAAATGTAAATACTTTTATTTTCACTTACGCTGATATTGGCCTCGAGAGTTACTGAAATGTATTCTTTACCTATACTGTTTAGTTTTAAATGTAATTAAATGAGATATAATTCCCAAAATGTTGACTTTTAATTAATATTTTATATTTAAAAAATAAGAAAAATGAGCATATATTAAATATTGAATAAATTAGTCATTAATAATGATCGTTTTCTTTGCTATGACAAAAATTTTATTGAAAAGAATATACTATGAAAATGTTCAAGAAATATCTGTGAGAAAAATAGAAAGAGAGACTTAAGAAGGTTGCCATTTTACTATTTTCCATTGTAGTTTTTCTGTAAGTTGCCAAGACTTCAAGGAAATAAAATATCCACTTTAAGTCTATAAAAGACCTTAAGCCTGACACTTCCAATTGCTGGGTTAGCAAAGGACAAAATTTAGTATCATGGGGATGAATTGCTTCTACTTTCTTATGCTTGGTCATTGTTCAGTCTCTCCTCAGATCCTTTGTTGTCCCCTCTTGCTGCTAAGTATAGCAGAACCTATACTAAGAAAGTAAAAGTGGACTGGAGAAAGACTATGTCCTTTACTTTGACTCACTGTTTAGATACATCTACTTGCTCTGTGACATCATCCAGCATCAATTCTAACATAACTGCTAGAGATCAGGAAGAGGTTCACCAAGAGATAAGAAAAGGTAATCTTTCCCATTGCAGATCCAATAAAACTGTTATGCCCAGGAAAATTTTTCTTAATCAGCAGCCATGTTGTATTGCAACAACTACCAACTGCTAATAGTCTTTTGATCAGGGCAAACCTTGTTTTTAACTCCCAACAGAATTTCTTTACTATTGCTGTGTTTCACAATTGAAATAGCTTACTGATCAAACCAAGCCATTTTATCATTAATCTGGGAAGAAGTAGTCATTGTTGCACTTCTATTTTCCTTTACAAAGAGAACTTTGAGCAGCATGGAAGAGGTTAATTTTGTTTTACACATATTCTCAAGAATAGTACTAAAATGTGTATCACTTTCTGCTACAGACAGATCAAAAACATGCAGCCTGCATAAACAAAAATAGCTGTGTCCCAAGAACCATATTTTCCATCAAACTTACCTTGCTTGACAACTTCAGTGCCATCTGGAAAGGATACAGGATATGTTGATCTCACACATTTCCCTAAGTGAATTCTTCACTAAAACATGGGGCTTTTCTCTCAACACGAACATTTTCAATCTTAATTTGCTGCTTGTATTTTCCTGAAAGGGAATACAGGAGGACAACCATTCTGAACAGTGTCTGTTGATTTGACATCCACTTTGACTGCATAATGAAAGCTGATAATTATCTCACAAAATTCCAGCAAAGTTAATTTTTTTATTGACACAGATCACACAAGTTGGATGAACTAGGCTGGTAACAAGGCTTGATTAAAGCTAAGAGTATGCTATTAAGCTAAAGAAACCGTAGATTGCATATTAGGAAATTTATACTTAAACTAGGGTACAGGACTAGAATTCACTCCCAAGTGAAATGTCCCAGAAATCATTGCATGACTAAGTTAAAGCAAATTATGCAAAGCACAGACTGTAGGGAACAATTTTGCAAATGAATTTTTATCTCTAATTTCCAGGGCTCACAATATACATGATACCAGAATATCTTATGTGGTAAAAACGGCAATTGGACTATGTTCTTCTAATGGATTGTCATTTGTATCATCCTCTTGAGAGTACTTAACAAATAATAGATTCTATCCTGAAACCATCAAAGGATAGTTCTTACTGCCTAGGATATCTGCCTTCAAATGACCTGAAAAAGAGTAAGAAATGCTTTTTGGTAGAATTGCTATTTCTTCAGTCCTGATCAGTCCAGACCAGTGGACAGAATCCAATTTTCTTTTAAATGTCATACTAATTAAGAGGATTCAGATTGTTTTCATCTCCAGACTATACAGTAGACAGGAGTTACATTATTTTGCATGTTTATGTTATGCCACTAGATTTTACAGATGCTGGGGAAAAAAAAAAAAAAAAAAGAAAAAAGTAATCTTCTGGATATTTCTCATTACCACAGATTGGTATCTGAAATTTAGAAGTTCCAGACAACAAAGATAATGGGAAACCTGGAACTCTTTAAGTTTTTGCTATGATACTCATAAGATGAATGTAATGGAATAGAATAGTTCTGTTTAAAAAGATCCACAAATGTCATATTGTACAACTGCCTGACTAATTCTGGGCTAATCCAAAGATGATGCATGTTACTGAGGGCATTATTTAAATGCCTCCTGAAAACAGATAGGTTTTGGGGCATCAACAACCTCTGTAGGAAAGCTGCTCTAGTGTTAGACCACCTTCAATGTAAATAAATTTTTTTCCCAGTGAACATGCCCTGGTGAAGGTTTGTGTTTCTCCTGCACACGTTACCATGTTTCCTGGAAGAAGAGATTGGAATTTGTAGAGAACTGTGGAGTAAAGTCTTAGCCTTCTTTTCTTAAAACTAAACAGCCCAAGTGTCCTTAATCTCCTCTGATAGACCATGCATTCCAGTTTAATTGCCTTCCTCTGGGTGCTTTCAAAAATTTTAACAATCTTTTTATATTGTGGAGACCAGAAACGTACACAGTATTCAAAATGAGAGCACAACATTAGATATAGCTGGAGAATCACTCCTTATGACCAGCTGACTAGGCTGTGTTTAATGCACCCCAAAATGTAATTTTGTCCATTTGGCTGCCAGGGCATACTTCTAACTCATACTGAGCCTTCCATCAATCAGCACTCCCAGATTCCTTTCTGTAGACTAGCTTTCCAGTAATTTGTCTTCCAGTCTGTACCTGAGTTTGACATCGCTCCTTTCCTCATGCAGAACACAGCATTTGCCTTTGTTGATCCTCATGGCACTAATGACTGCCCAGTGCTTCAATCTTTTTAGATCTGCAAGGCCTTTCACCCCTCCAGACACCAATAGCACCTTCGAGTATAGTGTCACCTGCACATTTGCTGAGAAGGCATTCCACTCTTGCATATAGATCATTGATAAAAACGTTGACGAGTTTGAAGAAAAATGTGCATATCTTATAGAATCAGATTCAGTAGCCATGGAACCAGAACTAAAGTATCTACATGTACTAGAAATCCCTGCTGAGACATGGAGTTTTGATGGCTGAAGTGTAGACCATCTAACTCAACTGTGGGCCTTTCTGGGCAAAGCTAACATCTGGGTGAAGCAACATGCACAGGTGTGATGTTAGTGCTTACAATGAAATGTAGCGCTCTATCAGAAAGGGTTTTGAAGATTTACATTGACTTGAAGCCCTGAGGATGTTCCTTTGGAGTGCTGTCAGAAGAGAAACTTCCCATTGCAGACACAGGAAGGAGAATTACTGAGCTAAAGACAGGGTTAAAGTTGCAGTTCTTAACAGCAGTTTGAACTGTAATCTTAGATATTCTGCAACATACTTTTGATTGATCCTGAAAGCTTCCTTACTGTGAGGGGGACAGAGACTGACCAGGGTGTCTGTTGAATCTCCTTCTCTGGAGACATTCAAGACCCACCTGGATGCTTTCCTGTGAGAACTGCTGTATGTAATTGCTTTAGCAAGGGAAGTTGGACTAGATGATTTCCAGAGGTCCCTTCTAAGCCCTAGCCTTTGATTCTATGTTCTCCAAAGTACTGACACTAAAAATGAACCTTGGAGAGCACCACTAGTGGCTGGGCACCAGCAAGATATAGTCCCATACTCTACAATTATTTAGACACTATTGTTGAGCCAGTTTGTCACCCAGCATAGCATGAACCATTGTCACAGATGGATAATTCATCCAGAAGGATGCCATGATAAACAGTACCAAAGGCTTTACTAAAATCCATTGAGGTTATATCTGCTGCCTTCCCTTCATCCACCATGTAGGTGACTTCATCATGGATAGATATCATACTAAGACACGTTTTTTGATGGACTCCTCCTGATACTCAAGTCATGAGATTCAGTCTTAACAAGTTTTACTAATACCAACTCAGGAAAGATCAACGCTTCTAGATTTTCTCAACTAGAAGCAACTGCCTGTGTTGATATACAAGCATTTCAGATGTGCTCCTGAATCTGTACAGCTGTCTGAAGCAGTACAGGTGCACCCATTAGCCTTGTCACAAGCTTTTCTATATCATCTCTCTTCTTAGCCTTAGTGTTCCTAATGGTATCTCCCTCTTACTTCAGTTCTAGTTTAAGGCTCTCTCAATCAGTCTTACCAGGTTATGGACAACTTTTACTGTCCACAGCATATTTGTCATATCCATGATTATAAAACCCAAGGCACCAGTCTTGGAGACAGGCACTGATTATGTGGGCTTATATGTTTCTGTGTCTGTATCTCCCCATTTCTGGAAGGGTTAAGAAGAACACTGTCTGTGTTCACAGTTCTTACAGCAGTCTCCACAGGACCAAAACCTCTTTTGGTAGATCTCAGACTTTCCCTCTCTAAATCATTGTCATAACGCAAATTATTCCAATAATTCATTTAACTCTCAGTTCACACTTATCCCAGTTATCTTCATGAATTAAGAACTACATGAACTCTCATATAAAAGGATCTCTGTGATTCTTTGGAAGTATAAAACACTCTTGAATGTACAAGCAGTTTTTCACACATGCAAATTTGCATGTAATTGCAAAAACAATAGATGGATTAAAAGAGTAAGCTTAAAGAACTGATTAGTACTTAGGGTTAATGTTGTAAAATATTTTATTAAAAGAGGAACCATTAACCTTAATATTATGTTGATGCCCCTACTAGCCCAAATACTCACATGTGTCTTGATATCCTTAGAATTATCATAAAATAAAATTTATCTGTCTTGCTGCCTTCTTCAGATACTTTCCTACAACTTTATATTTCTGATTCTTATAAACTTACTAAGTGTCTATCTGAACTCATTATGGACAATCAGGTCTCATATAAGCATAGTCCGTTTTCATAGAAAGATTCTCTCTTCCTTTGGTGTTTTACCCTTGAGATGTATTCATAGAAAACAAGCACATTATCATTTTGTTCTAGGTTCTGTTAAACTGAAAAAGAAAAAAAAAACAAACACAATGAAACAAATTTTCTTGTCTATTACTCTGGTTCATGATGGTAAATTGTACTTTTTCTGAATGTTGAATTTCATAATCATTCACAGTCTTGTACAATATCACTAAAATTTCTGATCTCTCTATTTAGTACATTAATACCTCTCTCCCCCTTGCTTATATATAGCTGGCACTTTCCCAGTTTAAAACAGATTTTTTTTTCCATAATATTTCCTATATTCACAATCTTCTGATCTATTCTACTATTTTTCCATCTCATTTTTGTTAATCCAATACTAACAATACTCCAGATCTTCTTTTATTGTTTAAATATTGCTGAGTCCTAGATATGCCCACTCCTAGGTCAGATTTGATTCAGATTGATCTGACAGGTCTACATACTAGTGACAGATAAGGAAGCTAAATAAGCTGCTTTGGAAATCATGTGTTCTTCTGTTCTTCCATCATGTGAAGGATTTATCTAATCAAAAGCAATTTTTGTTCTCTGAAGATAGCTTTAAGCTAGCCTGATGTTAAGCTTGAGATAAGCTGTAGAAAGAAGGTTCATGCCTCCACTCTTAATACAGCAGAACAATCAATTATCCAGCTGCAAGTGAATGTAGATCTACTCACATTCTTAACAGCCAGAGTTAATATATTTAAATGTGACTTTTCTGTTTCAGCTAGTTGGAGATGTAGCTCCTAAGGGAATGTGGGTATATTTTGCTTAGCATTATTAAAAATAAATGTTTTATTATCACAGCTCTTACTTCACATTGGTGTAGAGAAAACAGTAGAAAATATCTGTGGGAAATAAAAATGGTTGAATAGCAATTGAGGTTATGGGGCCTCATAGGGCATATTACATTTTGATTTTACAGTAAGGGAGAGATGTCATCATATTGTCATCAAATTGATTTGTGTTACCGTTGTTGTCTCACTTGAAACAGACAAATAGATGATACATTCTTTCCTTTGGGTTCAGCATCAGTGTTGTCCCTTTTATGCATATATATTTGCAAAGGACGTATTCTGTAAAGTTGAATAATTTCTAGGATTCCTCTTGCAGTGCATGGAACAGCTGTGTTGCACACAACATGTTTGCTTTTAGATTTGAACTAAGAACAAGAGCTGTGGGACTGAGCCTTCTTCACTTGAGGCATTTCATGGAAACAGATATTTTCATGCCTGGTAGGACTATCAGCTCTCAGTAGAGAAATATCCACTATCTATTTCTTCCCACTAGGATGCCAGAAACCCCACAGTAACAGTTACATAACAGAATAATAGAATCATTTAAGTTGGAAAAGACTCTTAAGACTATATAGTACAACTATCCACATAACTACCAGATCTGCCACTAAGCCATGTTCCTAAGCACAACATCCACACACTTATAAAGTTCCTCCAGGGATGGTGACTCTACTACTTCCCTGGGCAGCCCATTCCTATATCTAAACACATCTTCCATGACGAAATTCTTCCTAACTTCCAACTGAAAATTGCCCTGGTGTAACTTGAGGCTGTTTTCTTGCGTTCTCTCAAATGTCACCTAAGAAAAGAAACTGATACCCACCTCATTAAAGCTTCCTTCCAGGTAGCTGTACAGAGCAATGAGATCTCCTTTCAACCTGCTTTTCTCCAGATTAAACAACCCCACTTCCTCAGTCACAACCCCACTTCCCCAGTCACTCCTTCTATATCTCATTTTCTAGTCCCTCCACCAACCTCACTGCTCATCTCTGAATGCATTCTAGAAAGTCGGTATCTTTTGTGTAGTGATGGGCTCAACACAGAGTCTGATGCATCCATGGGTCCTGAGAGAACTGGTAGATAAAGTTGTACAGCCACTATCTATCACATTTAAAAAGTTCTGGCAGTTCAGAGAGGTTCTCACTGACTAGAGAAATGGAAAAATGAGCCTCAGATTTTAAAAAGGGAAGAAAGATCTCATGAACTACAGGTGAGTCAATCTCACCTCTGTGCCAAGCAGATCATGGAGCAGATGCTCCTAGAAACCATTTGGTATATGATGCAACTGTGCTTCAATATGAAACATTAAATGAAATAAATGACTAATTTATAGAGTTATAAAATCATTTGAGTAGGAAGAGACCATCAAAGGTCATCTGTTTCAACTCTCCTGCAAAGAACAGAGATATCTACAGATATATCAGATTGCTCAGAGACCAGTCCAGCCTGACATTGAATACGTCCAGGGATGGGGCACCCACCACCTCTCTTGTCAACATGTTCCAGTGCCTCACTGCCCTTATTGTAAAAAACTTTTTTCTTACATTCAATATAAATCTCTCCTCCTCTAGTTTGAAACCATTTCACCTTTCCCTATCACAACAGATCCTAATAAAGAGTCTCTCTCCTTCTTTCTTACAGTCCTCTTTAGATACTGAAAAACCACAGTTAGGTCTCCTTCACTTCTCCAGACTAACAGCCCCATCTCTCTTAACCTTTTCCCATAGGAGATGTGTTCCATCCCTTGGATCATTTCTGTAGCCCTCTTCTGGATGCTCTTCAACAGATCCATGTCTCTCCTGTACTGAGGACTCTACATAGGGATGGAGTACTGCAGGTGAATTCTCACAGCACAGAGGAGCAGGATTACTTTCCTCCACCTGCTGACCATGTTACATTTGGTGCAGCCCAGGATACAGTTGGCTTTCCTTGTTGTGAGGGCACATCTCTGGTTCTTGTCCAGATTCCAATCCACCAGTACCCACAGGTTCTTTTCAGCAGGGCTGTACTCAGTCCTTTCGTAGAATCATAGGATCACAAGGTTGGAAAGGACCTACAGGATCAACAAGTCCAACTGCCTTCTTATCACCATTACTACCACTAAGCTACTAAACCGTATTTTGTAGCACCTTTTCCAGACACCTCTTGAACACTGACAGAGATGGTGACTTCACCACCTCCCTAGGCAGGCCATTCTAGTGCTTGACCACACTCTGAGAGAAAAAGTTTTTCTTTATGTCTAATGTAAATCTCCCCTGGAGTAACTTGTGGCCATTTCCTTTCATTCTCTTCTTGTATTGGAAGAATTTGCCTTGACTCAGATGCAAAACCTTGCACTTGGATTTGTTGGACTTCGTGAGGTTCTCCTGATCCCACTGCTCAAGCCTGTCTAGAGCTCTCTGACTGGTATCCCATTCCCCAGGTGTGTTGAGCATACCACAAAGCTTGATGTTACCCACAAACTTGATGAGTGTGCATTTGATCTCACTGTTGGTGTCACTGATGAAGATGTAGACAATGCAGTGTCAGCATGCAGTTTTTAAATACATCAGTTCAGTGTATTTTCATGTGTCTTCTCAGTCTGTCAATGCCATCCTGATTTCTAAGCATTCAGTAGTCTTCCACCAGAGATTCCCATGTAAATCAGGTGAGAGTAGCAAAACATACGTCAGTTCACAGGAGACATATCTCAATGTACTCAGAGTTAAAGTTCTGTCAAAGGAAGCAGTAGCTGAACTCTGAAAGCTGTAGTAGCTAAACTACAGAGTGTAGCAGAAAGGTTGATCAAAGATGTCTTCAAAATATCTCTGCAATAGAAATTTTTGTCCTACAGAGGTGAAGAAATGTGATGTGGCATCAACTTGGTTTGTGCTACTTCAGGCCACAGACTAAGGGAATTATATCTGTGTATAAATCAAAGGAGGGGAAGGGAAAAAATATTTAATGAAGATGTCTGAATGTGAGAACCAACATGATGTAAATAGTATGGAATAAGAATTGAAGATTATACTGGCTTTAGCTGAGATGAAGCTTGGAGAAAGTGGAGGGGCATTCATAGTTGTGGCATTTGTCTTCCCAAGTGGCTGTTACATGAGGATGAGTCCTATTTTCCTGGATATGGTTAAATATCTCCTTTTCAGTTGGAATAAGTAAATTAATTTTTCTCTGTTTACGTATGCAGCTTTACTTTATCTATAAAGCTGTACTCATCTCGTTCCATGAGTTTTCTTACTTTTGCCCTCTGACTCTTTCACCATCCCACTGGGGGGAGTGAGCAAGCAGCTTTGTGGGTGCTTAGATATCTGCTGTGGTTAACCCACAACATAATAAAGGAGACTTTTAGTGGAAGGTTTTTTTTTGTCTTTCTTCCACTTTTTAATTCAGTACAGTACTATGTAGTTCACTTTATCTGTGAAATACAGAGAATTCAGCTGATCAAAACTTGCTGTGTGACACAATTGACCTGAGTTATGCAAAGCCAATTGCACACACACACAAGGAATTTTGAAACGGGATAGTCATGATTTTAACTCATTAGCTCCATGCTTGTATGATAAGCAAGGAAGATTCATAAAACTTTAATGTATTTTTCTGTCTTTCAGCATGTGAATTGTTTATGACAAGTGGTTTGTTGCTGGGCAGTCCATTTGTTATGTGATAAATTTTGTAACCTTTACTGTGAATACAGAATGTGTATGATCAGCCTTTTCCCTCCCTGACCCTCTTATACAGAAAAGTCATGTAAAGCTTATTCAGTAGTAGCAAATGAAACCTTGTGAGGTACAAAAGCAGGCGGAGAGATTGCCTTGAGTTACACATTAGGTTTTCAATTTTGTAATCCGCTTTTCAAGATTTAAGCAAAACTAGTACTTGTGGGACTGGGATACTAAGTCTATAAAATTTATAAATAAGTTCTTCACTTTTTTTTTCTTTAATAAACAATATATACTGTTTTGTGTTTTTTTAATCAAATTTTACTTTGAAAAATAGCCGCAAAATACCTTCATTTTCATTTAATGCAGTTTTGTTTTCTTTGTGTTGCAATGCCTAAGCAACAAAAAAGAGAAATGAACACCTAAATATATATATATATATAAATAATTGGAGAGGTAATTTCCCTCTCTTTCTAACTATTGCACACCAATTATAATCAATTAAGAACAAATGATTAATTGCAGCCTACACTGAAAGCCCTTTTCTATGCACATAACAGCAGAGTGTAGAACTTTAGATTCAGACATTAATCTGTGCATGTGCATGCATTGGTGGCTAATGAGATTAGAGAAATGTAAAGCATAGGTAAAAAATGTAAAATCACTATAGGCTACAACAGTTATATATTTCTAGCACTATCATATCCCATGGGAGGCTAGTCCTAGTTTAATAGAGCTCAAAGAACAGTAAGCACAGGAATAAAGCTTTGTTGTGTTAAATTTGTGACTTTAAGTGCATTTTTTAAAAAACCTTAGCAATAGGGTAAGTATTTCAAAATACGTAATTCAAACATAATCGACTTTTTCTTTTAAACTCTACTGGGTAAATACTTTCTCAGCTTTATAAAGGACAGTTAATTATATGCATTAATTTAATAGAAAACTGTCAGATCCACTTCATAACATGATTTATTTTCAGTTTTTATAAAACATTCTTATGAACTTGAATGTAGAAAGGCATTATCTACAATGCCATTCCTACAAATGCTGGAACTCTAATGTACAGCTCATTTCTGCACTGCTCTGGGCTTCCACTACTATTTCCTTTCACAGCTGCTATCACATCCAGCTGGTTTGGGTTACTGACTCCACTTGTCTTCTTGAGCTGGCTAGTTAGTTTACAAAAGGAGATGAATTACTTCCTTGGGGAAGATCAGATCTCATGTTAACTACATGGCTCTTTGAAGGGTTGTGTCTTCATCAGTTTCTTTTCTGACTTTTGTTTAAGTGAAAAATTTAGGCCAGTAAAAATATTTTGATTCTATTTGCGGATCCTCCAGACCTATCATTTTTTCTCTACTCCTTTCACACTCTAAAAATTATGAGTACAGTTTTCCAGTTAAGACAGTGGAATAGCCTGTGTTTACAGAGGCTGTTCATCCAGAGACTTCTTTAAGACAGTGCTGACGTTTGCAAAGAGAGTAGACCAGTGAGTCTGCTCTTTTTGCTTCCTCTTAGTGAGTAGCTTATGCTTCCTGTGTATTATTAATTGAGTTTTATTAATTTTAATTCTTGCTTTCTGTAATTGTTGGAAGATTTTATTAAAAACAAACAAACAAACAAAAGAAACCAGCACACGCACAAAGAAGATCCTTCTTCCCCAATCTCCTGAAGCCCTTTCAAAAAAATGAGCAGTCCTGAGACCAACTATCGCAGTATACACTAGATGATCAGGCTGAGAAATTCAGTATAAAAAGTAGTGCAACGTTCTTGATATGCTGAGAAGTCATTATTTTTCAAGAGTAACAAAAATAGGGGAAAACACATTGAAGTAATATGAAGTAGATTATGTGAGTTTATTGAGAATGAATTTGGCCTCAGTCTTATTTCCTATACTTATTATCTCTACTGTTTCTTTTTAAATTATTTTTTTTATTTTTTATGTCTGGTCCTGGTAAGTATGGTCATTGTTATGACTCTCATATATGGTATATTATGAATATTGAAATGATTCTACAACGCTACTTTATTTTGTGTTAAGTCATCTATTTTGCCAAGGAAAACTGGCAGTATGTTGGAAATATATGTACTTAGCATTCACTGAAACACCTGGCAGCTTATTATGACAAATCACAATCAAACACAGATGCTTACTCAATGTAGAGCCAGTTTCACAGCATTTGGATTATATTAATATTAAATAGTTGTCTGTTTATTATGAAAAATCTGCATATTGGTCCACTATTTCAGGCACTTCAAATGCAAGTATAATTGATGGAATTAAACCCAAATATGTAAGTTGGTCTTAAAAATCTGCACCAGCAGTCCAGAATGTAGCTTGTTTTTCAAGCTGCTGTTGCCACTGCTGAAAGTCATCACCCACTGCCTCACTGTGCTCACATCCACTATTTGGTCTCTATAAACATTCAAAAAATTTTGATGAACATCAGTGGGTGCCATTTTCTTCCACATGGAGGAATACAATTCCACATCTTTACTTCACATGCACTTCCATGTCAGACAGCATGTTGACAGGCTGCCCCTCTGCTGCCATCCATCACACTGCAGCAAAATGTAACAGAATATTTTCAGGAAGGCTCAAATTCTACTGTCATACCATCAGCGTTCACTTCTGACGACCTGGGCCAAAATAATAAAATAAGATACATTAGTTTTGGAGTAACCTTCATAAATTGCATAATCAGATCTTTTAAATCCCCTATTATGTATTAGACATTATGTATTTTCAAAGCAAACAATAACATCGTTATTTCTATTTGAAAAATTTGAAGGCTCTTACTGAACTTTATTCAATTTTTTTCTGTTTTTTTTTATCTTTCTTTTTCCTTTTTTTTAAATTAAAATATAGGCTGCAGACAGAATACAATATGGTATTTGCAAAGGAATGAGATATGAGAGCAAAACGATTGTTTGTTAGACTGGGAGTTTCTGCAGTTAGATACTGTTGCCTACTTTAAGCAAGCTCTTTTCTTCTCTTGTAGCAATACCCAGAGCAAATGCTTTGCACTCTGAAGTTCTAATGACAAGCACTTCAATCTGAGTGCATTGACCTTTGATCTGTGGGTGGAATTAGGAGACTGAAGTGGTTGTGACTTTTTCTTTCCTTTCTCTTAATTGATGATGCTGAAAAAATGCCTTTATTATGTTTAAAAGATACATCAGAAGATTTCTTCTACTGAATAAAATGAATTCATTATGATAAGCTTTAAAAGATCAGAAAGTCAAGAGCACACTTTAACGGCATTATATGTAAGAGAGGACAGCAATATAATGGAAAGTGTTCAGGTCCCAGTCTAAGGAAAACACTAAACAACTTATGTTTTCACCACTGAAGAAGAGAGTCAGCATATGCCTATGGACCTATTCTTTGTACTTGGATTTCCAATGGATATTTAATTATTCCAATTAAAAAGGATATCATGCAATTATAGTATTATGGACCATAATAACACAGGGTAGCAAATGTCATCCATAAAAGGTTAATTTTTTTAAAAAAGGAAATATTTTCATGGACTAAAAGGGGCAGAAATTCCACAAGTTTTCTAAATAATTAGGTTCCATTAAAATGTTCTTTTTCATAGCTAATGACTTCATTTGCAGATCATGTGGGGTTATGCAGTTCAACATATTTTAAAATGGATGAAGAGAAAGAAAGAGAAAATTCCTATTTTGAAGTGATTCTGGCTGTAAGCTTTGTACAAAGTATATTAATTGTCAGAGCAAAAAGATATAATATTCAATCACACTGGTATCACACAAGGCAATATTATCACTGTTTCTCCATTAACAGAGCAATTATCAGATTGATTAACAGGTACTGAACTGATGGGCCTGGATTACTGGATTGTATTTCCATTCATTGATAGAAAGGGAGATCTGGAGAAGATGGACCCATCCACTACCAAAAGATTGAAGCTTGGCTGGGATGGTATGGTTCTTGCTCATGAGTTAAAAGATATCAGGAATCAGTGATTTAGTTTCAGCTGTGTTGGAATTGATTTCTTTAGTGTGTCTGGTATGAAGCTGTCTTTTGGTTCTAGGAGCAAAACAACATTGACAACATACCAGTGTTTTATGGCTGCTGCTAAGCAGTGTTGTACAGAACCAAGGCCAATCATAAAGATGGTTACAGGTCCCAAGGAGCTGGAAGGAAACAGAATCAGGTTAGGACAGCTGACTTAAACTGACAAAAACAATATTCCATACCATATAACATTGTGTGGAAGGAGTTTAGTAGGGAGATGAAATTTATCTTGCTCTCTTCTGCTAGTCAGGGCTAGCTGGTGAGCAATTAATTGTGCATCACTTGCCATATACACATATGTGTATAATCATAACTATTTTCCTTTTCTCTATTTTAGTACATAGTTTTATCTCAAATCATGAATTCTACTTTGGTTTTTTTCGATTCTCTTTCCCATCCCACTGGGAAGGGGGAGTGGGGGAAGTGAGTAAACAACTGTGTGATGCTGAGCCACCTGCTGCGTTAAACCACAACAGACACACTGTAAATAGCAAAGGAAAAAGAAGTATACTAGGCTGTATCTTCTAAACCATGCATCCTAACACAGTTCAGAAATGATTCTATGAAGTTTATCTAGCTACAGCTCTTGGTGTCTGATTTTGGAAGCAACCTCTGATGTATGTTAGTTCCTTACATGCTAGTTCACATAAAAGATAATAATTTCTTCTTACAACCAGAAGAATTATGCCAGAACTCTGATTTTTCAGGGTTTATTTATTTATTATTTTATTTATTTTAACATACTGACAAAGATATGAAAATAATTACTTCCCAAAGTTAGTCAACATCCTGCTAAAAACATGCAATAAGACATTTACAGCCTGTATTATAATGTGTTAACGATAATATTGAACTTCTAGTATTTTTTTATTCTTCCATAATTCTAGTCAGCAAACATTTTTGTTATGATTCTCTAACTGATAAATGTAGAAGATAAATTTGACTCTTATAGATAAGCATAGAGAGAAAGAGAGCAGAAACAAATATATTAGCAGAAGTGATACAATTTTAATTTGTCTGGAAAATTACTGGGTGAGTAGAACCACAGTCTTTTATATCCCTGTTCAAGAGCTTAAAAGAAACATGATATTTTCTATTATTCATACCTTTGAAAAAAATATACTGCAGCCTAGGCAACTCAAACATGCTATAATCTAAGTTGCTGTTGGCAGCAGAATGAGCCTTTAGAACTTATGGCTTTGCCACCTGATATGAAAATATCTAAATAAATAAAATCCATTCCCACTTGTATCCTTGGTTAGCAAGCATATATTCTTTCCTCGTAAGCATGCCAATATGTTATTTGGTGGAACATTTTATCTCAACTGAGAACAGACCTACCTTCCAGCTGTAAACAGCATTCCCACTCCAATCTATCCAAATTAAACTCTGAATCTGTGACTGTCATGGTAAGCTGGTAACTTTACACAGATGTATATTATACAGTTTAAAATTAATATGTCTTCGTTCATTGCCTGCTTCTGGGAATTGTAGTAGCATTTCTATTCACTTTTCAGCTGCTTAATTTCAATATTATTCAGATCTTTCCATTCTTAATATCAGGTGCTTCTTAGTTCAGAATATTCAACAATGCATTTTAATGTCTTAATTGTAATTAAGGTTACCACTGGACTTAATATGGTTTCATCGATGCAATTTTCCGCATTTTGCTTTGTAAGGAGAATCTTTTTTCTTTTTTTTCCTCATTTCAAATTAGTTCTTTCTCATAGTCTAGTACTGAGCAGAAAATAAACAAGCAAACAATACCCTAAAAAAAAAAAAGAAATTTAAAAACCAAAACTTATAACTCTTTTGCGAATATTGTATTTTAAACTTTTTTTCTCCCCCCCGAGGACTTCTTATTTTCATGCTCTATGCTTGTAGTATTGAAAACTGAAAATAATAACTGATTCTGTTGTTGTTGTTTGTTTGTTTGTTCTATTTTTTATGCATAAAATGCCCAAAGTGTATTAGGTAATGAGTTGTAAGATTATAGGTGACAGCAGCGGAAGCAAAGCTCTAGTATATCAAGTATATCAGGTCTTCAATAAAGCTCAACAGGTGGACATTGGTGGCACACATTGGATAAATTCAAACGTTGAAAAAAATGTCTCAAGCTTCATGGAAATGCTTGTGAATGAGCCATTAGCACCCTAGCTGTGTATAATTCTCAGCAGTTGTATAGCCTGTTGTATATGAAGAGAAATAAAACTAAATAGAAGCAAGCAGAGAAGCAACAAGTTCCAGATAATTTTAAAAGGGAAAAATCACATCACATTTGAACAGTTTTGGGAGAAACTCTTTACTTTTTTTTTTTTTTTTTTTTTTTTTTTTTTTTTTTTTTTTTTATCATTTACCCATTATTTGATTAGAGTTTCACTCTGATCCTGGAAAAGAAACACAGAAGACAGAACTCTTGCAGGCCTCTAAAGAAATCTTTCTCTATATGTTCTGAAAATACCTTTGACAATTTCAGGAATCAGCACAAAAATAATATTGAGAAAATTAACTCAGTGACATGTTTTAAAACTTGGCATCACTTCATATAATAAAAATGGAGTTTATACTGACAAGGCTCTGGTTTGACTCTGTGCTATCATCTTCAGAGCCTAGAACAGGAAATAGTTCAAAAAAGTTCATATTTTACAATATATTTTTTTTAATCTTTCTTCAAAACATTGTGATACATTAATTTTCAGAATTGTGTTTGATGTGCAAGTTAAAGCTATTCATGGTATGTTTTCATTCTGGGCATTATGACTTTGTGACTTCAAGAATGTACTCAGACTCAAAAAATAATAATGAAAGATCGCAGCAAGGAGTACAGACACAATCTTATCAGAAAAGAATTATACTAGCTTCCCCGACGTTGGTGCTTTTTCTGACTATACCTCTTGTAAGCTATACCAAGAAAGGAGGGTCAGGAAAGGGAACAAAACACAATGATACCTCATGATTATATTTGGTTAGGTGGAACAAACTGGATTTCAGTGCTGTACAGCATGAGCACACCTACAGAGCCACCATCTGCACAGAGCCTCTCTTTATAACTAGATCTAAACTAGCTCTGTGGTGAAGAGTTCTCTGCAGCCACAGAGTAGTGAAAGCATTTGCCTGTCCTTAACAATCCATAGAGAATCTAACAAGACCTTGAAAACATGATGGAAAATTTCATCTGCTAAGAAAATGAGATAATTTCAGTAGCTGAGATTGAAAGAGACAATAAAGTCTCTTGTGTATAGTATTTTTTTAGGCTATTTCTTTCTTTGAGTTAATTTTACAAAACATTCCTGTTACCAAACGGTCTTTTGTCTGTAATGCTTTTCATGCCAGTTAGAAGGACGCTTTATCAAGAATTCATCTTTTGCCTGTCATTTCATCATTTCTGGAAGCAAATTTCATCATGTTGTACCACCATGGGAAATTCAATCCAGATGAAGATTGTCTTTAGCATTCTGGCATTGAATCTTGATTGTATTCCCTGAATTTAGAAATAATGAAATTTACAGGGCCTTATATGCAGATCTTCACTTTCTCCAAAGCGTGCCAAAGTCAACGATAAAGTTTTCAAGCATTTTTTTGTTTGTTTTGTTTTGGAGTTCTGATGGCTCCTGGGAGAAGCAGTTGCCAGAATGTGTACAACTGTTATTTCCATACTGTTGATTTCTTCTCTATCTCCTCTATCTGTTTCTTCAAAATAGTAGAAAAATCCTCTGAAGTGTAAATCGTAGTCTAGACTAAGGAAAAAGAGATAGAGAAAATCAGTATCTCGAGGCTAAATTCTTGATTGCCAGAATATCCTAGTTATTATGAAACACGAAAGGAGCAAAGACATGCCAGAGGCTAGTAAGACAATGCAGAAGTTTTATGTTCCTTTGAACTATAATATTTTACTTCCCATGGGTCAAGCAAGGAAATTCAAGAGGCTGGTCCAAGATAAAACAGATCTACTCTGTTGAAAGAATCTGTCTTTCTATAAAGTAAAATAAATAAATGAATAAATAAAATAAAGAGAGAAGCTGTAAATCTCCAGGAAAATCCAGGATACCATTTGCCACACATGGCATGCACTGATACAATATCAAACCAAGCACTGATATCACAACTTTTATGAGCATCTTAATATTCCTTATGAATGAATGACAATGTAACATTGCTAAAAACAAAGAGCAAATGGAAATCAAAATAATAATAAATTTAAAAACCCATTTGTGGATAAAAACTTTTCTTTGCAATGTCAGAAAAGTGAGAAAAATATCCTCTTGCCTTGTAACCACAGCATAGTGCTCTATCCCCCACATTTGCTAGTTTTTTGTAAATAAAATAGCCATTCAGTAGAGCTACTAATCAGGTGTTTGAATTATATCTGAGCAGTTTATGTAGCAAATTGGTGCCAGTTGCATGCAACTGACTCTTTCAAGCAGCAGTTAGAGAGACTACTTAGCTCTATGGGTAGAGCTGTGATGGGAGCAGAAATGCAACTGGTGCAGAAATGTGCCTTACTCATTTAGTAGGTGAGAGTCTGCTGCCTCAGACTGTAATAAAACCATGATCTAGAGCATCTTGAATCCACAGTGTTTCTCAAAACATTATTTCTTAGAGAAACATTAGGATCAAATGCTGTTGGATATGAGTTAGTACAAACTAAAGAAACTTATAATCACTTACATTTCCTACCTGAACCCAGATGTCAGTCTAAGATGATCTTGCATGGAGAGAATTTAAGATAGAAGACTGGTACGTCAGTAGGAAGGTTGCCAGTGTATAATGGAGTCTTAGGATGTCCTGAAGAAAATAGGAAATCTTAAGCATTTCTAGCATGTCTTTATTCATCTTAGTCAACTAATATTTCATATTCTTCTTTAAATAAACTAAAAATAGCTTAGATTGAATGTACTGGAAAACTCTTACAACTTTATTCACAATGCCAATAACAATGAATTTTTTTAAATTCTTATAGCACTTGCTATATTTGTAAAAGCAACTACTGGAATGCTTTGTAAAAACAAAATATATGTGGTAGAAGAAAGTAATTGAAGCAATTATTTATTATGCTTTGTTTTGGATATGTCAGTGAAAAAGACAATCTGAACAAATTTCCAATTTATGTTTCAGAAAGATAGATTTTTTTAATATCTTGCAATGAATGCACTACAAGATTTTGAATTTTCCTTATTTTAGCATAGTTTAATTTAGTTTAGTTTGACACAAAAACAGATTAACATGCATAATCTAAATGGATTTTTCAAAATACACAATGGAAGATCCAAGTTCTTGGAAAAAAGAAAAAAAAAGAAAAAAAAAGAAATAGAAAGAAAGAAAAAGAAAAAAAAAGGAAAAAGAAAAAAGAAAAAAAAAAAAAAGCATGTCTGGAGAAGCTTATTTTTTCCGTGTTGTCAACAAGAAAGAAATTAAAACACTAAAAATGGAGCATAATTTTTAAAAAATCTCACATTTCACCTTTTATTAGTAGACTTTAAAATATTTCTAATGTTTAAACATAAAAAAGAATCTTATGTTAGCAAACATAAGATAAAACAACACTATAAACACACCATCAACAAAACAGCCCCTTTCATGCTCTTCTGTTTCAGTTTTCTGTCATAAGCTTTCCTCTTCATAATTCAAAATTCACCTTCAGCGTTCTGCTTCCCCATCTGCATGTCATCACAGTCATTTTTATGCTGTATTTCCTCTACCCTTATCTGAAGCACTTTCTTCTCTGGATTTCTTCCTTTCCACCATGACTGTGGATTCTCTGATTCTGGATCTGTGTTTAGACTCAATCATCATTCAGTTTCGATGTCATAAATATTTTAAAATAACTCTATTATCTGTTCTAAATGCAATAGAAGGAAATTTCCTGTACATTTGACTAATGCGATAGTAATATGATGGTAAATAAGAACAGAAAAGAATAAAGTTCACCTTTCTGGTTTGGAAGAATGTTAGTTAATACAAATAAAATTGTCTCTCTGTCATTTTAAAAGATCAGAACTTTCATAGGCTTCAGTAGAACATCAAATGGACTGCAAATAGATCCTTGTAGACTGAATTTTTTAACTTTCCACTCACAAACACATCTTTAAAACACGGACCATGACAATACAGTAAAATTATACAAATTTTAGTTTATAATTTCTGGTTAATTTTACTAGATACAAGTTTGAACTGTGATGTGAAAATTATAATTGGAAAACAAAAGCTGACTTAAGCAAAAAATAAAAATTAGCTGTAAAGTGAATAATTTTTACTGCTTTTAAACTAAACAAGTAAGGAATAACAAAAAAAACCCTAGCTGTGTAAAGTTTCAAACATGTATTCCTTAAATCAATTATTGTACATATAATGTGTTTTACTTTCTCATAAAACTCAATGGAGTGTATCTTATGTAACAAATAAACCAGCATTTGAGTCATAATTACATAGTTTTATATTTTTCTATACATAAGTAGAGGCACAATGATTTAAAATATATTTTATTAAAAATGTTAGAAGTTGTAATATTTTGATAAATATCTTTTATAAACTCTTGTTGAGTTTTAAATCTTCTTAATTGTCCAGTACCAGAAGTCCTCTAACAGTTTCCAAGGTGGACAAAAAAAAATCTCACTAGATCCTCTTTTCTCCTACACATGAACAAAGCAAATTTTTTGAAACCAAAAAAATTTGCTTACATTAAGAAAAGGCAAGTCTCTGGACTTGCAAAATAAAATCCTATCTGGTTATTTACATATATATATTTCCAAGTGAACACTATATTCTCAATATTAAAGTCTAAAATATTCTTTGATATGATGGTAATCTTTCATACACTGATAATTTTAATCTCTATTGAAATAACTGTGTTACTCTGCCATGTTAAACATGAATTGCCTGGGCTATGCAATTTTATTGCCTAGACTGCTTTATCTCTGCAGTGATGATAGTCACAGAACACTTAAATTATGTCGATTTCAAGTAAGTTTAGTTCAAGTCTCCATATTTTTCCAGTGTTACTGCTTCTTCCTGTCAATGGATAGCTAGCATATAATTTTACTTTGTGCATAAATTCAACAACATTTTCCAGGTTTCCTGCCTTCTAGAAAAAAAGTGTTTCTCTTCCCTTTGCATTCCCTGAAGTGCCATTGATCTGCATGTGACTTCATGGATGACAGCAAATTGATTTCACAACACTGGCAAGAACATAACTTTGAGACATTTCAGCTAACTATGAGAAGAAACTGGTCCCTAATTGTCATGCTTTAAAACATCATCAAATTATTGATTCCTTACTTTAGCATTTAGTAACAGTTGTACTTACATGATGAAGCAGCGTCCCTGATTGATTTGGATATAATATTATTCATACTACTGGCATGAATTAGAAGTGCTGTCCAGGTGAAAGTGCCAACAGACTTTAAAGTTCATCAGAAGTTCACAGAAGTCAAAGCAAAACCTCCCTTAGAGCTATGGTACTGTAAATAAGGAGGAAAAGGAATATTCATAATGATCAAGCATGGAGTATGTCACAAGAATTTGTTTCTATTTTTGTACTTTATTTGAAAAGAAGGATAAATATGTCACAAAACTTCATCCATTCATATATAAGTCTATTGTTACTGCGCAATACTTTGCACAGACTGAGTATGACCACAGAATAAATGGAAGCTGTAACTTGGCAAACATTTATTTTGTGTTGTGGTGAAGAAAATATGAAGTTCTGTGTACAAGATGCACTTCATTTCCAACACATGAAAATATAAAGGTCTATATCCACCAATCCAGAAGAGTAACGAGGGACAAAGACAGGAGGGGGTCCAATTCTGGGTCTTAGAGAAAGGGACACCCTGTCCAGCTCTTCCCAGATCTTGGAATAGCTATCACCACCACTGTGTATACATGAAACTCATCAAGATGAGTCAAAAGCAGGCCACTTTTTGGATTTAGGGGGGATGCTGCACAGGCATATGGAAGAGTCCCTGTGCACCAGAAGAACATTTTGGAATTGCACATGCATTATAGTATGCTTAGGGCTAGAACTAAATTGAGTGAAGTAGGTGATCTGGGGAGAAGCAAGCATTGGAAAAGATAATAAGACAGGGGTTGTTTTGTGTGAATGATCTGTTGATCAGTAGGCTTGTCTGCCCATGCCCTGTCCCCACTCAGTATAACCTGTCCATCTTCTTATTAAATTCCCTTCTAACTCTTTCCAGCCTTAAAATGTGCTCAATAGTAACTGTTCACACCTCAATCTAAGAAAAATAAAATAAAAATAATCTTTATATATCTCAAATGTGGCCAGTAGAGAGAAGTTGTAGATTTATCATTCTTTTTCTTATCAAGCTTCATAAAAATCATACAATAAAATCATTCAGAACCTGAATGTGAAATACAAGATGAACTTCAAGATTTATCTATATGGGAACCACAGGTAGATACAAAAAGATACAATCAGTTTTTATATCCTTAGATAAATAGCCAAAAGATCTGCTTTTCTTAGTGGCCGCTTTCTCACTTCTCACTGTACAGCCAGCTGGCTAATGGTCCCTCAGATCAGCTTTCTCCACCTTGCTACTTAAAGCTCAGAGCCAGCAGACACAAATTATGAAATCATTATCAATAGTAGCTTCAGAAAGGGGACATCACCTTTCATCATACTATGAAAAACACAACCTGCTCATGGAATTGGCAAATAAATAAATAAATAAATAAATAATAAAAAATTGTTTGACATATCTGCATCACATTGATTAGATACATAAATGACAAAACACACATTAAAAAATTAAAAATAAGTTTTGGTTTTTTTTTTTAATTGTCCTGTATGTCTGCAAAACCTCCATTTTTTTATTTCATTTTAGCAAGTTCAGAGTTGAAATAAATTTTGTGTGGAAATGAATTATCTGGCCTACACCAAATAATAAATCTTAAATAATAAAACAAAACACATTTAGCACTCTTCATGGCCCATCTGCAACCCTGGAGGTGAACAGTTCCTTTCTGTCACATTTTCATACTTTTGTAGTCCTAGCACTATAGACAGTTTAAAGAGTATTCATTTTACAATCTGAAGAAAAAATGTGTAATTTTTATAAGAACATTATGAAGCGGAGAACTAACCATAAAGAGCATCACACACACTAACATTTCTATTTTCATGAGATACTCTCATAGTGAGCCATATAATGATTTCCTTTTTAGCAACAGCTGTTCTTGGACCTGTACCCAAATTTCACACAGTAAGGTTTTGGCATACAAGTATTTCAATGGGAACTGGAGCTTGGTAGTTTTTTGAAATTTAAAATGATTAATCCTACAATTATATGTTCTTTGGTATTCTAGAATTTTCACTTTACAAAGAAAATATGGTAGTACCTCAAACACGCTAAGATAAAGGAGAAAGCCAAAAGAACTCTTCTGGAAGTCAACCTCATTTCTTCAGCTACAGTTTCTTCTCTGAATGTGACATTTCCTTAATGTGTATGGACTTTGTGAAATCATTTATATGGAATCTTGTTCTCTATAATGATAAGCAGAAATGAATTCCACTCCTGATTATGCCTTAATAGATACACTGACTTAATCAGTAGTAATGATTAGCAGAAATTACTGTGACTCTACCAAAATTGTTAAGGGTTTATTCCATGTCAAACAAAGAAAGTCTTAATTTTCCCAACACTTAAGATTTAAGTCATGCATATTAGATAAATGTAGTTGAGGGTTTCACATATACATGGAATAAAATCATATAAAAATAGTTCAAAATATTGTTTATTAATGTATTCTCAATTTAAATATCTTCTAAGGAAATAAGGTGGCAGATTGACACTTGTTATCTATGGTAGTGCTGACTGTCATTTTTACTCTGAAAGAAAGTTGCAGCTGTTCAATTTATAAGCTGATTTTCAAATTCTGAATGAAGAGGTACTGAGTCACCTAAGTTTAATAAAAATGATATGAAACATAAAGGTCAGAGATAATGTTATCTCTGAAGGATTGTATTTATTTGAACTTATAGTGGTAAGATATAATGTTCTTTATTAAAGATTTAATAAGCTACTTTCAATCAGCCTATACATATCTAGAGCAAGAAAAAATAAATAAGTTCCTGCTAAGGTTCAGAAAACAATTTAATGTTCATTTCCTAAAAATAAATAAGTGTGAAAGTAGAGAATGAAGCAAACCTTTCATAAATTTTGCACTTAAAATCCTTCAAGAGAATTTAAAATTTTGTCCTGGCAATGACTTTCATTCTTAGGGTAAAAGGTTAGAAACACACTACATACCGATGCATACGCCACATTTTATGGTGCTGAGAACTAAAAGCCAGATCATTCAAACAGATTTTTGAATAGTTTTTTTTTTTTTTTTTTTTTTTTTTTTATGAAACAGTTTCTGATACAAGAAAGAACAATTATGACATAAAGTCTCAAATTATGTCACTAGGTCTAACATTCTGCAGTGTGATAGAAGTGTACAAGAATATTAAAAGAAAAAACATCTGGTCCTAGATTTGCACTTCAACTATGAAAGAAAAGGTATTCTTTCCTAATATATTTTCTTAAGATAAATGACTATGTTCTGTCTCAATTATGTCATAGTACCAGTGAATAGAAGTTTACTACGGTTTTTGGCCTATGGCTGCCCAGTAAAAAGAAAGATGTGGAGTTGCTTAATAGAGACCGAGCACTGAGAATAAATGGAATTACACATATTCTTCTACGGTAATCTCGAAAATATATTTTTCTTAGAATTATTTTTTTTCTGCAGGGCCAGTTTTTTATCCCTGGTAAATACTGTAAAGACTGTTAGTTTTTGAGGTTTAATGATGTGTTTTATCTTATTTATTGATCCATTTTATTTTGACTCTAGTATGACAGGGAAAGAAATGCACCATTTTTCAGTTAGTTATATAAATTCTGTTTCTTCTTCCAGATGCAGTACTTATGTCATGCAATGGAACTTCATTAAGGATGCTGGACTTTTCTGGTTGTAGTAAAGCCTCCCCAGACCCTAGTAAAAAAATATTATAAAAATAATATTGCTTGCTTGCCTGTGTTCTGTCATAATTATATGCCTAATTTTTATTGAATATAGCATTCTTCTCAGAAAAACATATATAATTTTACAACTATATAAAATTATTTCTCAAATTAATAAATCTTTTATAGTATAACATCTCTGTTTAAATCATTGAATACAATAAGTTCTTCTTTCTTTATGAAAAAAGCTAGTGATATAACATTTATAAAGCTTGAAAATATTGTGAATTTCTAAGTATTACTTTTGTCCTCTAACAGAAAAGGAAAAGGACATTTGACCTTATTCTGTATTTCTTACATAGTTTCATTAACCTTTACGTTCCTTGTTAATAGATGTTCTATATAGTCAGACCTCATTAAATGTTTCTTTGGATCAATATTTCATTATATGATCATTTTGCTTATTTCTTCTGGGAAGGTGATTACAGATTGCAAGGAACATAAGAGTGGTTTATAATGTCAAGATACAGCAGACTAAATAATAAATCAGGATATTTTATATTCCGTGTTCATTATGACAGTTTAGAATTCTTATATTTCCCATAGGCATAATGTAATTTAAGTAGACTTCTGGAATTCAGATCTCTAGAATGTCCTGTCTCTTTGGAATGGGATGGAATCCATCTCTTCATTTTCACTACTAATAACAGGATGGATGTATTTCATGATTAGTATTTGTTACTCCCTTAGCTTAGTAAATTAACTGACACAAGTTCGACCTTCCCCTCTTCTAATGTACAACATTTCAGACATTTCAGTTAGCTGCACTACTTAATACATACTAGGTTAAATGGTTTTTTATTACACTTATGGCTAATGATACACTGTGATCATATTGCTTTTGGTTTGGATTGAGCTAAATTTTTTCATAGCAGCTTCCACGGTGATGCTTTGAATTTGTGACAATGTTGTCAATATAGAGATGTTTTAGTTGTTGCTGAGCAATGCTTACGCAATCAAGTTATTTTCTGTTTCGCACTCTGCTCCACAACCTAGTAGGCCTGGAGCATAGAAGATGTTGAGAGAGGACACAATCAGAACAGCTGATCCAAACTGGCCAAAAAGATATTCCATTCCGCATGGCATCACGTTCAACAGTAAAAGCTGGGGAAGACATGGAAGAAGCAGAGGGACATTTTGAGTTACAACTTTTGTCTTCCCAAGTAACCATTACATGTTATGAAGCGCTGCTTTCCTGAAAATGGCTAAGCCTCTGTCTTATGATGAGAAGTAGTGAATGAATTACTTCCTTATGTCACTTTGCTTCTGCGCAGTTTTTGCTCTACCTATTAAACTATCTTTATCTCAATTCATGTTTTCTTACTTCTACCTTTCTAGTTCTCTCTATTATTCCACTGGGAGAGACAGAAAATGTAGTTGTTTTGGGGGTATAATTGCCTGCTTGAGTTAACCCAAAAAAGTAACAAACAGATTGTCTATCAGGTTTATGAAGTAATATTTATTTATTATCTAGATCAGTGCTGACTGTTTGGATGAATACACGGGATTTGCATGTGTTAGATTTTTTTTCCCCAAGTATGTTTTAGATATGAATTCTGTAAAACCACAGTTTCAAAGCTTTAGTGATAGGTCTTCAAGTACTTCATTATACTTTTCTTAAAATTTGTAACATTTCCTTGTCATGTAAGGTGATAGTGATATTGACTGTGTCACCTGACAGTCACTGAAGAGTTGATGACAGCTGTCAAAATTAGAGTTCTGCAACTGTAAGACATTTTTTTGTCAGTGCAAAGTTTTGCTGGGTTAATTAATTTTACACAAGGGTGTAGCATTTCCACACATCAGAGAAAGGTATAATTGTCATTAGATTTTCTCTTACAAAAGACTTACTTTCCTTAAAATATTTCATCTTATGATTAAGTTATGAATGTCCCTTTCCGAAACCTTTCCTCACAAGAAGTTCTTCACAGCAATATAAAACTTAAACTGGCAGCCACTCACATTTCTGCTTCATACTAAGCTGATTTTATAACTAATGTGTGTGTCCCCCCCCATCCCCAGAAAAAAAAAAAAAAAAAAAAAAAAAGAATATATGTATATATATTACAGCTTTAAAGGAGCAAGGAAATAGTTAGCAACCTAGTTCTCAAAGGAATAGACAATATGACAGGTCAGATAGACAGATAGATAAATAAGGAACTGAGGTCTTTTAATATACCTGTGAATCAATATTACAGTAATACATACTAAACATATGGTAACATGTAGAATGAGACCTGAAAGATGAAAGTTAGAAAGCAAATGTGAATCTTAATTTTCTTCTTCCCAAAGTAGCTAATCAAGTGTGAAATGATATTTTACACACTGGTGATCTAAGGTATAATTTACAAGGAAAGTAGTCTGTAAGTGCCTAAGCCTGATATGCTCTCCCAAATGTATATAAAATTTCTCTCATAATATCTCTGCCAATTAAGTAATTTAGAAAAAGTTATGTGTGTGTGCTGATTTTGATAAGATTTACGGTAACAGTCTGATACACCTTTTGTAACACACTGATGACCCAAAACATACTCACCTTGTTTAAAAAAGTATATTATATTGGACTTAGAGTAATATGAATAAACCATATAACACAATGTTACATGAAGAAATAAGTAATTGCATTCCATTTCAACAGAGATATACAAAGGATAAAAGAATAAAGTATTTGAAACTGCACCAAGTTTCAAAATTGGTGGAATGATAGACTAATAGCAAAAGTTCAATGAACAAGAATTATGGGAAAACCAGAAATATTAAGAAAAAGACAGATCAAGTCTAAGCTATCAGAATTTGTTCGAAAGTGAACAGGTGACAGACCCATAACAGATTCCAGTGATATAGAAGTCTGATGACACAGAGGGAAGAAATGAAAGAAATAATAGGTAGAAAGATAATTATTCAAAAATAATTTTGACTGACTCTGAAGGTGGTTTTGTGACAGATGCATTTGTTTATTTGTACATTTGTGATTAAACAAATATTACACAGACAAATGAAGGAAAAGTTTTGTTAATGGTGCTGCCATGAAAGCAGTGCTGCTTGTAGTTCTAGATTAATATTAACAGTTTTTATGTAAATACTTTCATTTCACTATTTACAATATCAAAATATATGAAAAAAAAATAAGGAAAGAGAGAAAGAAAAAAATATCAGAAACTGCAGGATGAAGTTAGGTTAAGCCACTCAACATTGTATCAAGCAAGTCTACTTCATATTCAAACCACTCTCCATCACATTTGAAAAGCTGTGGCTGTCAGGCAAACACCCCATTGATCAGAAAAAGAGAAATATCATTTCCTGTTTTAAGAAACTGAGAAAGGAAGAACCAGGGAACTATGGGCTGGTGACCCTCACCTCTATACCTGAGGATATCGTGGAACAAATCTTCCTGGAAGATATTTTAAGGCACATACAAGATGGAAGTTAATCTGAGACAGCCAGCACAGTGTCACCAAGGGCAGATCCTGCTTGACCAACCTGCTGACTTTCTACGATGAAGCGTCTATATCAGTTGGCAAAGGAGGAGAAAATGTTGTTGTCTACCTGGATTTCTGCAAGGCCTTTGACATGGTAATACACTTGATTCTTATCTCTGAATTGGAGACATATGGGCTTGAAGGGTGGACTACTCAGTGGATAAGGAATTGGCTGGAAGGTTGCAGGCAGAGGGTTATGGTCAGTGTTCTGGTGGAGGCTGGTGAAAAGTGGTGTTCTACAGGAGACCGTCCTAGAACTGATACTCTTTAACATCATAATCAATGACATAATGACAGAATCAAGCACACTCTCAGCAAGTTTGCAGACAGCGCCAAGCTGAATGATGCAGTAGATACAAAAGAAGGAAGGGAAGCCATGCCAAGAGATTTGGACAAGCTTGCAAAATAAGTCACTGTCAACCTAATAAGGTCCAACAAAGCAAAATGCAAGGTTTTGCACTTGAGTTAGGTCACTTCCAGGTGTGCATACAGACCAGGAGATCAACTCTGCTGAGAAGGACACTGGGGTTCTGGTGGATGAAAATCATGACATGAGCCAATAGTGTGTGCTTGCAGCCTGGAAAGTCAACAGTATCACAGGCTGCATCAAAAAACAGGTTGCCAACAGGGTGAAGAGGTTATTCTTTCCGTCTACTCTACCCTTGTGAGCCCTATCTAGAGTACTGTGTCCAAATTCCTTCCAACCTAAGCCATTCTATGGAATTCCTACACACACACACACACACACACACACACACACACACACAAAAAAAAAAAAAAAAAAAAAGGATGAATTATTATTTTTCAAGATTCTTAAATAACTTAATAACTTATCACTTGAATAGTTAAATAGCAGGTTGACATGATTGCTAAGCCCCCACTCCATCACTTACTTACTTTGTATGGGAGAAAACTGAAAGTGTAAAAGCAAGAAAATTTGAGACTCAAAGACAGTTTAATAACTTTTTTTCCCACAATCAGACACTCAGTCTGCTCCTCATCCAACACTAAAACATTCTCAAATGTTTCAGGGTATCTTATTAGCAGAATATATAGTACTCATAAATGACTTTCAAGTGTATATTACGTTCTTCTTTCTCATGTTTGAACTATGTTTCTTGTCTTAAAATAAAGAAAAAAAATATAAATTGGGGTAATTTTCCAATAAATCAAAAGCAAATACCTAGATACATTAAGATCTTTCATTTAACACATGGTAAATATAATGCATAAAATGTGCATTACTCAACTCTTTCAAAATACTGATTTTATGTATACAAAAAATTTTCTGTGCTTGATTAACACCTCTTTGACGTGATTCAGTTGTCCTTGATGATACAGAAGTTCTTCTATCCATTCAAGCATTATTAATGAAAAAATAAAACACTTATGTTCTTTCACTTACTACTCACTCTGCCCCTCTTGTTTCATCCAATATTTTGTTATGTAGTTCCTTATGATCGCATAAATTACCTTTGTGAAATTTGATTATTTGTTTACAATTTGAGAAAGCTATAAGGAGAACATCAAAAACTCAATCTGGTGTGATTCTGAAGGACCTTGTGAAGGATCTCAACTGTGTGATGGAACTGGAAAGGTTTTTGAACATGAAAGGAAATTCTCATTACCTTTCAGGATGAAGTGTCAAAGACCATATCCTGATTCTTGGATATCTTCCTTCTTATCTTTCCTCTTGCCTGTTTGAGGCACTACTATTAAAATATCAAAATGAAGTTTTATTCTAGCAGATAAAATTACATGTTAACAGTCAAGGGACAAAACCCAGCTTTTTTAGAAGAGTAACCCAAACACTGTTTTACTTGTTTTTGTTTTGGTCTTTTTTGTTGTTGTTGTTGCTGGTTTTTTGCTTTTTTGCTTTTTTGTTTTTTGTTTTTGTTTTTGTTTTTGTTTTGCATTGTTAAATTCTTCCCTTATTCACAGACAGGGAGAGAAGGAAAAATAGGAAAATGTACAGTTAAAAGTAAAATCCTTGGATTTTTCTATTTCGTATTTACATCAAAGCCTTCATGCTCATAGGAACGGATTTACTGATTCAATCTGAAATGTACTGAACAAAGACAAAAGTCTCAAACAGTGACTTGCACCCTGGTCAAATTAATTTTTGAAATTGAATTTATCTCAGCCGGTGATTTTTGATTGAGTAAGGAGGGTACTGTGCTTTAATCCAGAAGGTAGCTAAGCATCACACAGTCATTTTCTCACTCCTTGCCTCCCCTGTTAAAATTGGAAGTCACTGAATGTTGTACAGTAAAGTTCACACTCATTAGTGATACAAGTCAGGAGTTTGGCTTTACCTTAGCAGATCAACTGGACATGCAGCCAATTACTAAATTTTATCTAAGAGCTGTTGTCTTTATTAGGTTGTATTTTGAGACCGACTCCAGGTTATGTCAGAACAATATAACAAAAAGGGTCGACGTACAGCAACAGTGATGCATGACTTCTGCCAGCTTTCAGCATGGTGTCAGAGCATGCTGCCATTTCCACATGGACAAATAGTCATCTCAGCTTCTAAAGTTAAGCCTGACAAGAACTGTGTATCAAATGTCTGAAATGCCATACTTCATAGTTCAATATACTAACACAAAATGAAAAAAATGGTGATTTAAAGTAATATATCAAATGACAAACTTCAGTGGCTCAAAAATGGATAGATCTCTAGTTTATACATTTCTTTACATAAAAATCAATTTGTATGATTTATAAATTTTCACTGCATTCTTAATAGAAAAAAAACACCTGTGTCCTTAGACTGTAATATAACATAATATGTTTAATAATCTCAGGATTATTTATACAATAGTAGCTGTGGGAAATAAACTAATAAAAAATGTTCATGAGTAGCCTACTATTTTTCACATCATTTTAGGTGCCTAGAACGAGAACAGGGAGACTAAAGGTCTGATCTGATATCTAAGAGTAGCAAAATTTTGGAGAATAAATGACAGTGGTTTTTGAGACCATTACTGAGAATGCTGCATTTTAGGATTAGTTCTCTTGGGGGACTTCAGCCACTGTGGTACTTGTTGGTAAAACAGTACTGCCAGGTACAGAGAGTCCTGGAGGTTCCTGCATTGTGTGTGAAAGATAACTTTCTGACACAAGTGATAGAGGAGCCAAGAAGCAGAGGTGTGCTACTGAACCTAATTCTTACAAACAAGGAAGGTCTGCTTGGGAATACGTGACCATGAGATAATGCAGCTGAGGATCAAGAAACTCTACAGAATGAAGAAAAGAGATCAGGTCATAATTGCACATGTATGGAAACACCAGAGCTCACCCTTCTGCACTGTTCAAAGCTCTATAGTAAAATGTGTTCATTTGAAATTCTTTTCTGCTATTTATAAAAGAGAAAATATCAGAGAGGTTTTACCCTTTCTATCTGACAAGTTTTCACTCTTCTGATGGCTGGAAAACTTCCATTAAAGACAACCAGGACTTTCAAAATGATGTGCTTGAAATGAGGCTCTTAAGATCACTGTGGAAATCTTAAATTAAACACCAGAAAAAAAGAAGAAAAAAAAATCTTCCAGAAATACCAATGAGTACTTTATTCTTTTAGGACAAATTTACTTGTTTCTCTTTAATTTATTGCCTCTATTGCACAAGTGAAGGTCAGGGACAAATGTTCCATAGCTGACCCCCATGCCATGAGCCAGAAGGCCAACCACTTAAAGGACATGTATAGCTAAGGGAGTTCTTCTTGTATCTTTCTAGGGACACCCAAACCCTCTGTTTCTTTTCTTCTTTGAAGTGCCTGGATACCAATGCATGCAGCATAGGGAACAAAGAGGAAGAATTAGACATCTGTGTGCAGTCGCAGGGCCATGATCTCATTGTGATTATGGAGACAATGTGGGACAGCTCAAGTGACTGGAATGCTGTCAGGGATGGCTATGTACTTTTAAGGAAATATAGGTCATCAATGTGAGGTGGTGGAGTTGTTCTTTATGTCAGTGAACAGCTGGAATGTACTGAGCTCTGCCTAGGGATGAATGATAAACAAGTGGCAAGGGTTTACAGTGCACTGTGTTTCTTCTACTTTACTCCAGAATAGCACATACACTCCAACTACTCGGTGTTGAACCAGCAACAAAGGATTTCAGAAATGATCCAAGCTGTTAATCTTTGAAAACAACCTGGTTTATCTGGTTTATCTCACTACTTTTAGTTCTGCTTCTAGGACTACCATAAGTCAGAAATATAGTACAGTATATCGTTTCTGCCAACTGAAAGGGGATGGAAACCGAGTTCAGCAGACTCACCTCTAGAATTTTAGTTCTTCAGATAAGTTCAGCTTTCTGACAGAGATGTAAAAGAAGTCTTGACAGCCTTAGAACTCCTTTGAGAAAAAGCTGGAAGAAGGCTCCACAGAGCATTTCCCCTAACAGTTCTGCTACAGAGCCTCTGCAAGGATTCCCTCTTCTTTTGCATGGTTGCTGCTTTTAATCTGAGCCTCTGGCACTTGACCACTGTTTGAATTCTACTGCAGCAGCAATACAGTTGTGCCTGTGCCTGGCCGCATACCCTATAAATCTGGATCATGACTCTGACCAACAGAGCTGATTTCATGGCTTGCACTCAGCTCTGTCAGTTTGAATTTATCTGGTGATCATTAGACTCTTGGTTGATCCAGGTTGATAACACTAGTTTTCTTTCTCAGATAATAAAGTACTGTCATTGTCCATGACATCACTGTCTCTGTCTTGTTGTGACTTCTGACTCTGACTGAACTTTCCTTATGAAGAACTATGTTCTGGCCGCTCCCAGCTGGAATGCATAGTTTGTCAGTATATGCTCATGTTAGACATATGTGGTCTAAGCCTGTATTCAGTGTCTTAGCCTTGAAAAACTCTTGATCTGCTCTGATTGTTCTGTTAATAACTACTGTATACTATGCAGATGCCACACATCCTGGGAAATAGCCACATTTCAGCCCATTATTATATCATTGCAACAGAAGTGCAGCCTGCTATGGAATAAAGGTTTTGAACTCTGTGATTATGAAGACAGGAAAATTTACTAGTAATTTTGTCTTGCTGCAGCTAATCAGATTACTCCTTGAATTTTCTTGTGTGTCTCTATGGTACTCATCTGAGTGTTCCAGATATACCTTTGTACACAGAATAGAGCTGATGTGGTGAGTTATGTGTTCTATTTTCACTGGAATATACTGAGCATGATCACAGGATTATTTACTGGTTAGGAAATGGCTTGCTACTGACTTTCAGCCATTAGCATATCGCTCCTTATTAATCCATTCTCCACCAAAATCTCATACAGGAGATAATTTAGTCAAGGGCTTGTTTTCTTGGCATTAAATAATTGTTCAGTGTTTGAATTGATTGGTTACCATTATGTTTGCTACCATGTATCTGGAAGTGTTCCAGGATCAAAGACATCACATCCTTACTAAGGTTGTAATTTGATCATCTGATAAGATTTCTATACAGGAATTTATTTCATTAATCACTGATTCTGTGATGAGCTGACATTATTATTTGCCCACAGGCATGTCTTTCATTTGAAAAATCTATTTCTCCACATGAGGAGAAATGTGAAGAAGAGAGAAGCGGATTAAGAAAATGCAAAATATCACTGTGAAAGCTGATAATTTTATTGTTAATCAGCATTAGTTATACATCTCTTAGGCTTTCCATATTATTTTTTTAATAATAAACAGTAGAAATCATTAATCTTTGCCAAAAAAAAAAAAAAAAAATCATACTCCAACATGATTTGGATAACTTGAAGGAAAAAAAAATTATTGAGGATATTTGGATTGATTTGCTTTACCACTTTCAATATCACTGAGTGGATTTCAGTAGTAAAACACTGGAAAGCACTAAAGAATTTCAAATGCAATAAAGAACACTTTTTGAATAAATTTATATTCTTTGGTGTCTAGTGAAAGCAATGACAAATAAAATCTGTTGACATAAGAGCAGTTGAAACAATAGGTTTCGCTAAGCTTGGGATCAAATAAATGACCATAATATGGACACAATGGTTTACATAAAAATCCAACAGATTGACTTGGGATGCTCTGCATGGTGAAGATGAATAAACCAAACTTGATAGAAATGTCATTGCTTATTTTTCTGTACATCCGTAATACCTATGATGAACATCCAGTAGCATATTTCACTAGAACCTGTCACTTCATCACACTGAATGCTCACTCAGGCTCATATTACGATTTATTATCTCTTAACAGCAAGAAGTTACTAGGAAATGATATTTGAAATAGTGCTGCTACTGGTATACTTAAAATTATGTCTTGCTTAAAGCTTGTGTAGAAAACATAAACACAATTATATATTTGAATAATTTACAGCTATATCTTTCTGTTTCAGTCATAATTATAACTTTTTTTTTTTCTTCTCGTTGTAGCCCCACTGGAATAATGAAATAATAAAAGTAATAATAATCTTAAGTGTGACTTTCAGAAAATGGGGATGACTTGGAATATTCTGTCCTCAGAAAAATATATTAAGGACTTTCTTAAAATTCATTTATTTCCAGCAAAGAGTAATGATTCATGTGGACCTACTGAAGGTTTGACTGTCTCCTGCCCTATCCACAAATAATTAACTAGTGTTACAATGTTAGTCCATCATATGAATTAATGCTTGGGGACATCGGTAGGTTATTTGTTGGTTCATTGAATAATACTAGTTCTGGAAGACATCATTATGATCTACTATGTCTGTAAATATGAAAGAGGAAGAAAATTTTCAGAACTCATCGTAGATCTTAATGCATTTTATTCTACAATAATTAAAAGGCTTGACAAATAGCCCTGAAAATATCTGTCCTGAGAATAGTTTTCAAAGGTTTGTTTCAGAATAGTAGTTTTTGGTTTTGCTCATTGTTGTTGCTGTTTCTTGATTCACAGGAAGCACCATTAGCTAATTTTATTCTTGATAAACTACAATTTTCTTAATACAACTCACACTTCATATTAGCAGAATTCATTGACGTGTTGGTGTTTTCTGTGCAGTAATTGTATCTATAATACAAAGTCAGTGTCTGTATTGAAAAAAAAAAACCCTAGTTTTTCTCATCACAAAATTTTGAATTAGTGATTTTTTAATGTTTTTTATGTTTTTGTTTGTTTGTTTGTTTGTTTTAATGTTTTAAATAACTTACTCAAGCTGCAGGAGAAAAAGGCAGGGGGATGGGGACCCCACACAGACTCAGATTGCACGTGTGCTTCCAGAAGCATCTCTGAGACTGAAAGGGTGGCTCTAGCCCCCCTGCAGTCCAGGCAATCATGTGCTTATGTATTGGTTAAGGAAATACAGGTTATCAGGAAACTGGGCAGTTCTGGATGGCAGTAAATGTGCAATGGGCAAATTAGCATTTTCTGATGGAAAATTCTTCAATTGGAAATGACTTTTGACCAGCTCTTCAATAAGTCTGCCTTAATTCCATGCCTGCTCACTGTATAGTAAAATTGATTTTACCTATTCAATAACCTACCTGCAGTCAAGAGACAATTAGAGCACACCATATTCTTCATTGCTTTTCAAATTGTGAATCCTACTATGGATCACTGAGAATATTGGCTAAGCCAGGGACAAACTATTATGAAGTGGTTTTCAGAAAGTAAGATTTGCTGGGATTGAAGCTACAAATCCATTTTGATACAACTGAGAATAACTTTTCACATTTTCTGCAGAAATTGTGTTTACCTTTCAGTGATGACTGACACCCTGTTTCAGAATCCATGGTAAGTTTTTGTCTTATATATATCCCTGCCCTGAAATACGTGACAAGCTTAATGTTTCAGCTGAAGTAACGCTTTCTATGTGTTGCACCGGAGAAAATAACAATGTGAACATTTACTCTACTTGTACTTAACTGAGATGACTGTTAACAAGACTGTTGTGTTTAATTGGAATCTACTTCATGAATTCTGAATATGCACAGCTGGCAATCCTTTAATTTATTTGTCTTCCAGATGTAACAAGAAGAAATACTTTCAAATATTGAGAGGAAGGATCGTCAGTCAATTTTACAGACCTTGAACCACCATATAGAAAAAAGGAAATCAGTAAGTGGGCCTCAGAGTATTATCTTCTTATGAAAAATACCTTGCTAGCATGTGAGTGTTAGACTGAGATGCTATCCTCAGATTCCAACCAATGTGAAGTTTTGTTGAGAAGGGTGGAAGCACATTGAGTTGCTATATAGCCTTGTTTTAGTAAAGGTCTGGCCATGCAACTCAAAATTCTTTGAAATTTGTAATCCTGATGTGTGCCTACCAGGTGTCTGCAGAAGCTGACAGATTTTCGTATATTAAGAAGGAAAAACATAACTTTTCATTAGGCCTTGAGGGAAAAAGAAGGTTTCATAAGAAGCAGCCTTCACAAATAAATGATCTCTTGCTTTATTTCAATGTATTACACGTTGCTAACTGCTAAACAAATACTGAAAATAACCAATTGCTCTTCTTCCCAAGTGCCACCTGTTGGTACATGTAAATGGGAAAAGGGTGTCATAAAAATTATCTTTCGGGGGTTAATGAAGCATGAAGATAACATTTTAAAGATGAGTCTTTGAGCTGCAGTCTCATCATGAATGCTATTACAAAATCCTGATTCTCTCATTAAAGTGTTTAGGCTAAAATTGGGGTACTGAAAGACCAGAGGTGTGGGAATTGTTAAGAACATAGGGAAAAGGATGTGTTTCTTCTGTCATCTAAAATAAAAGACTGAATCCATAAGACTTTGTGATTATGAATTTTATGTTTTTCATTCTCAGCTACCCATAGAAACCAGCTACATGTTTACAGTACATGGAGAGCAAGCATTGAGTACTGATAATAATATTCATATACACAAGCAGGAGGAGTACACTGCCCCCTAGCCAACAACGATTTTGCAGAGAAGAGTATGTTTCTGACTCAAAGACTGTTACTTATAAACTGCTGGGATACACATGGATGCATGAATAGCTATGAATCTATTTTGATTAGAATTGCTTGAAATTTTCCAGAAAGTATACTGAGAAGGAAATTCTTTTTATGCCCAAATAAACATTTATTTCAGATAGCGAAGACCAGATTTCAAAGCTCTGCTCAAGATCAGACAGATACAGTAGATTGGTGCATGGTGGAGATTTCAGTTTTTTCTCCACTCTGTTTATTATGTTATGAACAACATGGAAGGATATTTCTGAGGAAGTTCTGCCGGTCTAGTGGAGCAAAATTTAATTCATAAATCACAAAAGTTAACATATATAAAAAGTACAGTTTAAACATATACATTAAACTTCATATAATGATTCCTTTTTTTTTTCAGTTACTAAATAACAAGATCCAGTTAACTAGAAGATCATAATATTCATATATTAAATAACATTGAGGCATCCAACTGTCATATTATTTTCTTACATGATATTCTTCTGTTCCTCATATTAATTTCAATGTCAATTTCAATTTTAATGTCCAGTAGGGAAGAGGATGTTATACATGAGTAGCTGGAGACGCTTGAGTATGCACCATAACAGTCAATGCTAATTCAAGACAAAACTTCCAAGAAGTTTCCCTGGATTCATGGTGATAGATATGGAGGCTGGAAGCTGAGACTATTATCTCTTTAACAGAGGATGAGATCATGCAATCTTAAAATGAATTGTCTATGTGGTACCCTATAGTTTGAAGAAATGATTCTTTAGTGTCATGTATACACAAAACAAGCTAAACTAACAACTGGTGAACACTGTTATGGGGAAAAAAAAAAAGAGTCAGCTTGGAGAATTCATTTTAATTTAATTTAAATTATCGTGACTAAGTACTGATTCAAGTACTGGGAAACATAAAAAGACAATCATTTTAAATACCCAATCTCCTCCTTTTCCATACATACTGCATACCAGACACATCACTTTTTCCCTTGCAGTCTCTTGCTCAGCCCCTCCAGTAAAGCGATGAGTGGCCCTGGGGCTTGAGATTACCCTCCACTACTTCATTTATCCACTTTTTTTTTTTTTTTTTTTTTAATTCTTTCTTAAATATGTTTTCACAAAGACACTGAAGACAGACTTTTGAGGATGGGCTCAGATGTGCCCTACTCTAAGTCTGCCATGAATCCAGTTGGAATCATGTCCAGCATGGTCTCCTATCACAGGCCACCCTGCAAACTTTCACTACCAAAACCTCAAAACCTTGCTGTTTATACCGAATGTAATAGCAGATTCTGAAAGGAAATATCCTTCAAAGCAAGCTGTAACCGGGGGGGGGGGGGGGGGGGGGGGAAGACCATATTACATGTCAGGGAACAACTAAATGAAAACATGAAAACATTTTCATCTTTTTTCCCACTTCTTCACTGACTCAAACATATCTAACTTCCAATAAGGATTTAATTTCTGGTAAAATCTAATTTCTGATTTTAATATATTTCTTCTGAACTTTAATGTGCTTATTCTGAAATAGAGAGTGCTCACAATGTTGAGGTACTTTCCTGACCTCAAAGATCAGTTAGTAAAAAGAGTAGTACCAGGAGAATAATATCAAATAACAAAATCAAGTCATTAGCAGTAACATAAGCACTTCCCAAAATTGCAGTGCCCACAGGGGAGTTATATTCTCCTTTTAATGTTACATGAGACCAGAACATCATAGTTTTGTTACATTTGTGGAGACAGCTAAAATATTTTTTCAATAGCAGAATGCAGGCGGGAAGGGACAGAGAGATGCACTTTGCAAAGGAGAAAACTGAAGATTTCAAACCTGTGGCAGCTACAACATATCAATCTGTCAGTGAAATGACAAAGGGCAAGTTCTTTAGATTTTTTTTTTTTTTTTATCTGCAGGTGGGAGAGTTTTCTTTGAATTGTTTTGTTCTTTATCTTTTATCACACACACATTGACAAAACGCTCAAAGATTCTAATCAGAGAATATTAGAGAAATTTGTTGCATTGCCTGCCAAAATTTGGGGCTAGTGACAGATTTTTGTCAATTCAACATCAGCAGTGGTTAAAAATATATTTATAATATCAGCATTGCCTCTTATTAAAAATATTAATTTTTGATGTTGTATTTACCTCTGGATGGTTCTGATTTATTATTTTCAAGGCTCTCCATGGAAAGAATAGGAATAAATATCAAACTGTAAGATGTAGGAGTGTAAGATGCATGAGACACTGAACAAAATATTCAAGGAGTTAAACAGAAAAAAATCCAGTCAGTATCTGTGGGATAAACAATTTATCTAGTTCCTTGGTGTTTTTTAAGTTTTAGCTCATACATGGGCCATGAAAATAAACTTGATACTGGATAGCCTATTGCTGTAATTCAACTAGATTTCTGCTTCATCTACTTATGTTATCTGTCAAAAAAAAAAAAAAAAAAAAAAACTTAGCTGGAATCATTTTATTAAACCTTTAAATGTCTAAGTGTGTGAAATTTGCAAAAGTGAATTTTCCTTATCACATTTGTAAAGAATAAACTGTATATTATGTTGTACAGCATATTTAGCCGTGAAATTGTTTGGTGTGGTTATATTAAGCTAACAAGCAAATAACCAGAATGACAGATTTAGGGAGCTTATATTATTTATTGAAGGAAAATTGTACATCTTAATCTGAAATGCTGACAGATCTGAGAACAGTAATAAATTTATTGAATGCTTTCACTTCTTTAGTTAGAAAGATGAAAGAAACCATATTTCCTCCCATTTGTAGTTATATTACTCTGAAATCAACAGAAAATAGAGAACAAAATGTGTTTGCTCATTCAAGAAATAAGCTTCATTCTGCAAGACAGAGCAAATATAGACAAAATATCTTCTCAAACACTAAAATCGGTAATAGTTTTCTGGAATTAAGTAGCAATTTGATTTTAATAACAATTATGTCAGGTTCTGAAAAAGTGGTACTTCTCTTCAGGAAGACATGTAAATTTCAAGCTGATCCCAAAGAGAATTTTTCTGCCATCTTGACATTTACTTGGTCTGAAATTTGATTCTACATTTCTTTGGTCAATGATCAAAGAAAAGAAGACTGAATTTGTTTGTGAAGAATTTCATTGTCTCCTCAGTATGGGGGACAGTAAAACCCAATGTTTAATTGAGGAATGAATAAACATGATTCTGGGTCCATTGTTGAAGACATTTAAGTGGAAAATGCTATTTGAATGTTTATTTTTATTGGAGTGTTAAATTAAAATCATATGATTACGACCTGAGTGACAGGAAAATAGGAATGATAGGAAAAACTAAGTCACTGAACTGGCTTGAGAAGTTCTAAATAAAAGAATGACTTTAGATCAAGTCCTTGCAATAATTCTGGACTCACCTTTTTGTTCTACATGAAAATATTAACAAAGTAATTATCTGTATTAAAATTAACTAAATAAATAAATCACCTTGGTCAAATTACTTTCTACAAAAGAACTTGTGCTTAGAATCCTCTTAGGGTTTGTTATACAGATATATTATTTATGATTAAGGTTACTTTTTTAAGGATAGGGATTTGAATTTGACATTATCTAGTTTAACATTAGGACTTCAGCTCAAAGAGCTAAGTTAATGACCCACTGGCATTTACTACCTCAATTGGAGTTCTAAGCTTAATGAGAAGACAGCTGAATCATCCATCTCTTCTCTTTACTTATGAAGTGCCCTATGGTTATTATAAGCCTAACATAAGTGAATTGGCCTTAATATTTGAGAAGTCAACTGACAAACACTAATGCTAACATATTATTTATGTTTAATGCAATAGAAAGGATTAACTGGGAGGGGTATAGCATCAAAATATCAGCAACAGATCTATACTTCATATTATGCACACACATAAAAACAGAAAAGAAAAAGAAAACAACAACAGAAAAACAAGAATACAAATCACCAATTGAAAGTCTGTAAACTTTACCTGGAGGAGAAACTGCTGCTCATATCTGAATGACTAAATTTCTACTGTTTATTTGAGATCATAGATCTTTCCAATCTCACAAGTTTATCTATCAATCTTCCACCCTTAATCAATCTGACATTTTAAAGAATCTATGCAGTAAAAACAATCACATCAAGGTGGACAAGCATAAGCTGGAGCAACACTTAGTGTTGAAAAGATCATTGATGAAAGAAACAGTTATCTGGCATTAGTTCATGATTACCAAGTACCAACCTATTTTATTAAGTTAGAACACAGAAATCGTAACAGAGAAATCCAGAAGTGATAAATGGGTGACGATGCATTAAACTCCATAGTCTTGAATGGCTGCTTTTTCATGTACAAAGATGATTTTTCTCTTCGTAGCGCAGCCACTCATCTTCCTTTTTCTGTTATGTCATTGCCAACGCTGCTGAAATAAGTTATTAAAGAGAATAATTTTAAAATCCAGTTTGATCCTGCCTGATCTCTCTGACCTCACTTCTACCTATGTATTAGTACTTGATTGGTAAAGCAAGATGCAATTATGTTAATCTGAAAACATGGAACTTATTATTTTATTTAAATTGATGTTTATGTAAACAGTGGCCACTGTTGATGAGGCAGAAACTGAACTGCTAGATATTATAAGAGGACAGTCTTGACTAACTTTGAAAACAAAAATCTATATGCAGAGTATACTGATGGCATCTTCTAGCTTCCTTATTTTAGGCTTTGGAGAAGTTTCTGCATACTTTCACCTGTTCTCATCTGACCTTTATCTATCTCTACGTTGCTGCCTATCATGAAGTTCCTAATCCCTCTTCCTTTACTTTACCTGGTTAAAGTTAATTTAGCTAGCTGAGTCAACTGTAAAAATTGTTATGAATACAGCTGACTAGTTGTTATGAATGAAGCTGCCTAGTTGAAGCTAATTTTATGGTAGGGTTTTTCTCCTGATTTCCATACTGTACTGCAGCTATGTCTGTTCCTGATCATACCTCCTTGATTTTGATCCTGACAAATTGGTTAGCTTGATCTTGGACCTGTGTCATCACGACAGACTGTACTGGCCTGAGGCTGATTGTGATCACTGCTGATACACTGGATCTTTATCCTAACTATCTTAGCCTATGTCATAACTCCTTACTGTTGCCTGTTTTACTACAGCCCTCAGGTTAATTAAAAGCAGCTCACTAAGAAATGAAGTACAAGTCTCACCTCTATCTGTTCTCAGTCAAGTAGCTGGATTGCATTTGGCCTGGATTTTCAGCAAGCTGAACTTCTAGAAGCTGAGAAATACGCATGGCCCTAACATGTAAATGATACTGTTTTCCTACTCATGATTCTGATCATGCTTTGTTTATTAGTTCATGTGAAGGCCTTTGCAAATAAATGAAAATAAATAATAATGTATTTTCTACAGAATAATATCAAAGTGGAATGTAGAACAATTTGCTCCTGTTATGTTTATGCTGACAGCAATTAACCCATTTCCACCTGACAAGCCACGAAAACACCTGTAAATCCTATGCATTGTTATTATGTACATCTGTCTGCAAATAGTAGCATTTACATATGCTGACAGGTACTCCCAATCGGTAGTTATGCAGGAAAGGTCATGTTCTTCGATAAAGAAAATTAAAATTGAACAATTAAATATGGTTTGGATTTCAAATACTATTACTGCTGATTATGTTATTGTGAATATTACATTTAATTTGATTGTAGAAATACAATAAGAAGGGAAAAATTTAAAACGCTTGGAAAAATCAAGAAAGAAAACACACATTCCAAAAACTATGCTGTTAGTAGGAAAGGGAAGTCAAAGTAAACATAAATTTACTAGGTCATTTGTGATTTACATTTGTGTTTCTTAATATACACTGTTAGCTCTTAGCTTAGAAATTTATATTAAATGTATATTTAAAAGAAAGTGTCATTCCAAGTTAAATGAAATAAAGTTTACTTATCTGAATATGTTGTTACTGCATCATTTAAATTGCTTAAACTTCATAATTCATTAGAAAATATACTACCAAGTATGCTGACATTGTGTTGCTAGTACAAATAAATATTTGACAAAAGAGAAAACAAAACCCCAGTGATTTTGACAAATTATATGAGGACTGATCTGTAAGTGACACTACCTATTTTATTATGTTAACCTACGACATCAGAGGCAGATATCAGGGGTATGGCAGTAGAGTCTGAGCCTTCCTGACAATATGGCATTACATTTTGTTGCCATGCGATGCAGTCTGATAAACTGGCATCTTACATGAAATTGCATATGAAGCAAAGGTGTCATTGAATTCCTCCATGTCGATAGAATGTCACTGATGGACATTCACTGATGCTTTTTGAACATTTATTGCGACAAAACAGTGGATGTTAGCACAGTGAGGTGTTGGGAGATGTACTTCAGCAGTGGTGACAGTGATGTGAAAGATAAGCAATATTGTAGACATGCATGCAGGTTTTTTAAAGCTAGGCATGCAGGCTTTTTTCATCAGTGGTGAAGACGGTGTAGCATTGGTGGTGATTATGTTTAAAAATAACAATTTGTAGCTGATAATTTTCTCCATCAAATAGTATTATTGTATCTGCTGCATTTTCCACAGAAATAAATATAAGGCATTACTTTTGGAGCAATCTACATAATACATACGTTTTATAATAACATTGCTAATCTAAAAAGATGTCCACTTATGCAAGGCTATGACATAGAGTGTTTCCTCTCAATATCTTAAGACATATGCATATCTTTTTATATATGTTAATCAAGGTATTGTCCAGTTTTTTAATCCTGGACATTTATTATTCCTAGTCAAATATTCATGAGATGCATATTTATCTACTTGTTAAAAACACCTGCAGTTCTGGGTAGACTAACATATCTCTTTTCAGTGTCATCAGCTAAATAAAAGATTCCCCAAAGCTGTCATTATGTTTTCCTTACACTAAATGCTATGTCAGTATCACAACTGTGCACTGCAATGTATGTTTTGAAAATCACTTTCTCTTTATATAGTGGCTAATTACATCATGGAACTTAGGAGACTACAAACATTACAAAATTTAATAGACAAAAAAGAAGTAAACTTTATTACATTATTTTTCCTTAATGGCTCAGTGATGTTAAATGTTACTGTGGAGAGAACAAACCTTTTACTCAGGGAAGAAAATGACATTCCTAATAATGCTTGTTTGATTCTTCTAAATGTGAGCCTTTTAAAAAAAAGTATTTAAGCATCATCGTATTGAAAAATAATCCTCAAGAAGAGAAGCTGAATATTGACTAGAATTTTGTCTAAACACTAATTAAAGCTCTTTCATACCTCTTCACACACTTTTTTTTTTTTCTTCTTCTCTGTAGCTACTTTAGATGGATGTAGATATATAGAAGTAATTAGGTTACTTGAATTTTAACCTTCCTCATCAGGTATAGAACATAGTAGGAAAGGAGGTAAAGGTTATGCAATAGATTCACTGACAAGATAAGAAGTAATTTCAGAGGAATATAATCTTATCATGAATATTTTTACTATTGGTTTATTCCAGAGTACTGGTCCATTCGGCATACAGCCATTTATCGGATCCTATTTAGGAAAGGGAGGAAAGGGAAAGGAGGTGCATCTATATCTGAGGGTGGATGTCTGAGACTTGTAAGGAATGCATCATCTCAGATCTACATAAGACAATTGAAATACAGAAGAGATGATACCTGTATCATTACCTGTATCCTGTGAAAGCAAGACACAAGATGTCATCTCCCTGCTTTCCCTTATCTCTGCTGAATTAAATTTACAAAGCCTGGAAGACAGGAACAAAAGAGCTCTTGCTGAGATCCCCAAAGCCAGAAGCTGTCATTACAGAAGTGCAGGCTTGACCTCTCTGGACTATGTGTGTTATTAGTAGTCAGCTTACTGCCACAGCCTTGACAATCTGCCACTACCAAGGATCAGCACCACCAAGACATCACTGAACTGAGGAGTGATGAATTTGTACATCTGTTGTCTATCTCTCCTGTCCTGGTTTCTATCTTTTCTCTTTTTCTTCTTTTACTCTTTCACTCTTTGTAGTAGCTGTTGCCTAATATTGTTCTACCTGTAATGCTTATTAATCATTATTAGAAAAATAGCCGTTTTTACCTTCGAGTATTAATTACTGTTAAGAAAGCTCTCAAAAGCTCTCAATAAATTGGTGTGCATTATTCTTCTGAGTCTTGAATGACTCTATCACTGTAGTGACCTCTGCTGACTAGGGGAGGCACGACTCAGGAGCATAAAAAAAGTTTCACCTTCCTTGAAACCCACTGAGTGGGACAAGATGGGGATGGAGAAAGTGCAGTATTCTTTCCTTTATATCTGAGGACCACAAACTCACAAAATGAAAAATGTAGCCCATATAGATCATAGCCTGCTGTCAGAAACGTGGTGGTCTAAAATTCTGTCCTCTCCAGGACCACATGCCAGACAACCAGGACAGACAAGCATGCAAGGGCAGAGTCAGTTAGTCCTATTTCCCACATGAAGTGGATTACTGCAGATGTTGATAAACAGTATATTTCATCATTAAGCTCTCATGTTTAATCACTAATACTTTAATAGCTGCATTTTCTCTACTTGTAGCATGTGGTTCTCACAAACAATACATGATCAAGATTTTTGTTTCCCAGGTCCTCAGTTCATCCAAACACAGAGTTGTGAGGCTAAAGCAGTTATATCTAAAGACCAACTCTGCCAAAATACCAGTCACTTTATTTGGCTGTGTCTGACAGCAAGTTTGAAAACCTTCAATTAAAATATTCTTTTCTTAATTGCTTCTGCCCTTGTTGTGATATAACCTGGCTGGAACCATAAAACTGCTTCTTTCCTCCTCCCCAGGGGACGATGGAAAGAATCAGAAAGAAATTGGAACTTGTCAGTTGAGATAAAAACTATTTACTAAAACAAAAGAAAATAAAAAAATTAGAATTAAAAAAAAAACATGATGACAGCAATATACGTATACGTGTATTGTATACACACATCTTCATGATGCAATTATTTGCCACCTGACACCAAGCTAAGAATACAACTGCTTTCTAACCAACCTGCTGCTAGAAACACAATATCTCACCACTCAGTCAATCTCTGAAGGGCAAACCTACCCTGCCTAAATCTCCACAGCTTTGTAGCCTTCCTCATGGGATGACATTATGTAGAATAACCCCTTACCCAATTCAGGCCATCTTTCCCAGCTCTACCCTGCCCTCTGCTGCCTCTCGATAGCGGTGCCTCATCCTCACGTTGCCGCACAGCCCTAAGCCCACAGGCATCGCTCAGTAACGACCAGGACGTGAGTGTGCTAGTAACACTGTCTCAGCTGAATTGTATTGTAATGCTTGTTTAATAGCAATTGTTGGTGCGGTGGCGCAGCAGATCACGTGCATCTGCCTTAATTGTTACAAGGAAGTTAAATGGAAACACCTGAATTTCTATCAGGCTTTCCACCCTACTCAGTTCTGTGATCCCATTTCAGGTTATTGTCCAGCTATTTTGCAGCCCTTGTGGCTTTCTTGAATTGAGTATAGAATTGCAGCCATCCTTCTTACACTTCCTCTGTACTAAAATGATCCCTTTCTTTCTGGTGGTGTTCTTTATATATCAGTTCTTTTTTCATTGGTCAGTGCAAGTGTGAATTGAAATTGGAAGAAAATGTGATGCTGAAATATTTTCTTTTAAATGACTGATTTTAAACTGTATCAACATTTATAGGTGTATATGGTATTTATTCTTTAGTCCCAAATACAAAGTCAGAAGTTGCTTACGTTCAGCTGTACTAAAGGGGAAAAAATTGAATTTACTTATTTATGTCATTTACCAACCATAGAACATTACTATAAATATACACATCACATACGTATGTACTATAAACGCTTCTGTAATCAGCAGCGGTAATTTATAATGAAGTATTGAAAAACGTTTCTAACTATATTATTGTTTAGTGAAATACTTGTAATATTCATCTCAGATCATAATCCTTCATTGATTTTGATATATTTATTGCATTCAACAGATCTGTCAATCTCCCTATAATATGTCTGATAGATTGCAATAAAAAATTAAGTTCATGCATGAAGATGTTATTGAATTTAAGGTTAGATATTGCATGCCATCATAACAGGAATAACACAATCTTCATGACCCCTACGTCATTTCATGAAAACTATTGCTTCTTTGAATGAAACCAAATCAAAACTCAAGAGTTAAGAAAAACTCCACAGCTGGGGAGAGAAAGCAGACTTATTTAACCCAAACAAATGTAAATAACAGTGTTTTTTCCAAACATTAGAAATAGAATTACAAAAACATATTAATAAACACCTCACTATATTTTCTTTCACTCAAAATTTTAAACAGTTTTAATTTTTTTTTTTTTTTGACTGAAATTCACTTCTGCGAACTGGCTAACATTAATTTGGAAGTTGGACGAAATACATGAATGGTATCCTTATAGCAACTTTCAGCATTAGCTACCAAACACATATAAAATAAACAAACTCACGCCTAAATTTTTTTGTGTTAAATCATTTCAGTGGAAGGAAATTGACAAAAAATTCCACCTATTTCAAGATTAAAGAGAAAACTCACTGATGATCATTTTGTAATTTGCACATCATCATACAGCTCACGTTAATAAAAGGTGATCATTTCATTAATATTGCTCCCAAAATATGAACAAATATTTGAACAAAATGAATAATACAATTAATATCTTTTTGAAAAGAAAAAACAAAAATGAACTTTCTGATTCTATATTTCTATCTTGCTGTAAGATCTTAGAGTTTTAGAGTTGGTCTTATTAGTGTTTCATTGCTTGTTCAAAAGTGGGAAGCAATGAAGCTTCTATTGCTTTCCTGAGTACACAGTTTCGCAACATAATAAAACTCATACAAGGAACATTTTTTTATATTAAAACTGAGCACTAAATATCCATTTTCTTGAGGATTAATAATTCTTCTTCAATGAGTATGCTCCTTTCAACTATTGTAAATTCTTACTGCTCCCAAACCTATATTTACCACTTGCTCAAGGGCATGTTTATCTGCTTCTATGAAACAGATTTTCTAATTTCTTGTAATATTTTTTTTTCTTTTTTTTTTCTGGGTTTTTGCTAACTTTTTTAGCTTTATGTTTGGCAGGTCCTGGTTTCTTCAGCCTCTTATCACTGGGTAGTTTATGAAGATATGTAACACAACTGAATTACCTTTATTTTTTAATTTTTATTTCTATTTCCATTTTTTTTTAATTATAGGCAGAACACATCCAGTTCACAATTTAATTGTTTAATTAATAATAACCTGGTATCTGAATTTCCCTTCTAAGTGCCTCAGTCTCTGCATTTTCTAGGGGAGTTATATGTTTTATTTTTTTTTTTTTCATCTAATACATACATACATACATATATATATATATATATATATATTTAACACATATAAATAAAAAAAGTTATTTCTAAACAGGAAGAAGTGGTAATAAATAATTTTTCCACTCAGTTGTAAATTGTTGCGAGGCAATAAAAAGATTTAAAGAATTTAAAGACCGAAGCTTAGAATTTCTCTAGTGCATACAAAAATAAGTGAATGACACTCACTATTAATGCTAAAATTTGATAAGTCTAACATATGTCATCTCCAGACTCTCATAAGTGATGATAGAGTAAACTAGAGCCAACCAAGTCCACACTACACTCTCACCAAATGGCTTCAAAATCTGAAAACATATTTAATTAAACAATTAATGTCGCTTACAATATGACAGAGCCAAGAAATAGTTGATTCAGTCTTGAGAAACTGGTTTAAAGCAGAAGATATTTTCAAATCATAGCATTTTATTTTGAAACTACTTCTGGAATATCCTATCTAAGTTTTACATGAAACATTGTACTACAAAGAGTTTAGTACATGAAAATCCAGAAAGATAAGAAAATCAGTATTAAAATCTTCATATATTTTGCAGTAGTTGTGCATATTTACTTTCAGTTTCAGGTTATGAATACAAAGAGATGTTTGGAGAAGTTACTTTATCTTACACACACCGAGTCTGTTCATTGTCATTAACAAATATGAACCACATTATATTAGAAATGCACAATTAAGTTTAATTTAATATCATATTTGTATTACATTTGAGGATAGTCAGTGAATTAAAAAAAAAAAAAAGAAAAAGAAAAAGCCTTATGATGCAGTGGAGTCACGGTGCATAATTTTTGCACAACAAAATACTGTGAAGATTTCTAAAATCTGGAACGAGAGAAGTAAATGAGAAATGAAAGGCTGAGGGAACTGGATCTGTTCAGACTCAGAGTGGATGTGATAAATGTTTATAAGTATCTTAAGTGTGGGAGTCAAAGAGACATGGCCAAACTCTTTACAGCAGTCTGTGGGGACAGGAGAAGGGGAAACATTCGTAAAACTGAGCATAGGAAGTTCCATACCCATATGCTTCTTCACAGTTAGGGTGACAGAGCACTGGAACAGGCTGCTCACGGAGTTTGTGGATTCTCCTTCTCTGGAGATATTCAAGACCCACCTGGACACCTATCTGTGTAGCCTGCTGTAGGGGCCTGCTTTGCAGGGGGGCTGTACTTGATGATCTCTGGAGGTGCCTTCCAGCCCCTACAGTTCTATGATTCTGTGAAATAAATGATCCTGAATTCTGAACAAATTACAAACCAATTTTAAATGTTAGATAATATCAAATATAAAATAAAATGAAGTAAAATAAAATAAGCCAGCCATTATGGACAAAAAAAGGCTACATTGTTATAGGTGACTGTGTATTCACTTAGATTAGAATTCTCTACTTTCAGTCTTTCTTAAAAAGATTAGAATTATTCATTCTTTATTTTATTTTAAAGTGTTTAGATGTTGGGTAATTTTGTTTGTTTATTTGTTTGCTTTTCCCCTATTCCTGATTTTCATCTTTTTTCTTCCTTTCACACAACTGTGCTCTCTGGCATGGTTTACAACAGAATTTCCCTTACTGCATTCTACAGTATGCATGAATACATCATAAAAATCTAGCATAATTTATTGAAGATCATGTTAAGTTTAGTTCAGATATAATTCATCCCTATAAAGGGCACTACTGCTGAACTTGCGACAGTTTTCCCATACTTCTTCCCTTCAAAATAAATAAAGAAATAAATAAGATGGTTTTAAACATGGAATTAAAAATGAGCCTTTTAACTTAGGAACTTTTAAGAAGCAGCCACCTTTTTTTTTTTTTTTTTTTTTTCTTATAATTTCAGGTTCCTCTCCAAGTCTGTGTTCTATAAATACTGAAATGTTTCCTAGCTATTCAGACAGGACACTGGATAAGTGCTGTCTCAAATGACCTTTCCTGTTCCTAATTTTTATACAAACTTTTGTGCCTTTCATGTTTCCTACTATACCCACAAGTTAATCTGCTTTTCCTTACTTTTCTCTATGTACAATATATTTTCATTTTTTATGTATGACTATCTTCTGCATTCCTTCAATATTTCTAATCCATCTTTAATTTCCTTATAATCCTTTCTCTTTCCTTAAAATATGTCTAAAACGGCAGATGAGCGAATGCAGTTATTTCTCCTGTCCACCTTATTGGAACAATAAAAAATGGCAGGAGTCTGCCTTTCCCAAGAAAGCCATATCATTCAGATGCATCTTGACAGAGCACAGCTATGGTTCTGTGGTATGCAACAGTATCAGCATCCTTTTCAATAAAGTTAACAACATAATGGAAGTTAAAACTTTATGGAAAAATATACTCATGAGCCTGGCAATTCTGTGAAAATTTTTCCAAGACTGAAATCAGTGTCTCAGGTAACATTCCTGCTATGACTCGTCTGATTTTACTGATTTTCTAGTTTTGATTATTAGTTTGTCTCATTGTTTATTTTGCTTACTAAACCTTTTCTTTATATCCATGCAAACTGAAAGCTATTAAAGTGAAAAGTGAGATACTCACTTTAGTCCATGATCTTAAGTCACTCTCATTTAAAAGTAATGCTTCATGTGGATTTTGAAGTGCAATCAAATCAAGAACAAATTAGTTCTGTTGACTTCTCTAAGATGCAATATTATTTAATGTGTTAATTGTAAGGATCATGTCACAAATATATTACTGGTAAGGAAGAACATTTATTTTGGTCCAAAAAAAATCAACAAAAGTACTATTGTCTGTGGATTTTGTAAACAAAACTATTGTGTGATGTCTCATATGAACAGAGGTTAAATTTGCATTCGAATGAGATAAGCATACATTTGATCATTGATACACTGAGTACATTTGATCTAGAATGAGGACCAGATGAGTTGCAGTGACATCAAATTCTAAAGCTTGAATCCATAATACCACAACAGCATGAAATTGCTGCAATTCTAAAAGGATATTCTAACAATACAAAGTTTAATACAGAAATATATACCACTGTGCTTAAAACAGAACAAAACAAGAAAAAATAATTAGTTTAATTGCTTGTCATAGGCAATCAAAGCAGTTTCAAACCTTTTTCCAGGCCTAAAAATTAAAATCTTTTATAATATATATATCAATGAACACAAATGCTACAAGACTGGAGACAACAACAAATAAAAAGGATGATATTCAGGATTTAAACAGCTTTGACTAACCTTTCATCTGTTTTACAGCTTTGATATTACTTCTATGTCACTTTGCTTTGATCCCCCTTACCTCTCACTTTTCCCTACTTCATAAAAATAATTATAACTTTTTTTAGAATTCTAACATTACAAATCTCAGGATGCATTTTCGATATGGATGGTACAGCTTCAAGTGGCAGACAAAGGTCTGCCTTTGTCTGCATTCCTACAAGAAAATGCAGAGTAATATGCACTTAAACAGAATAAAAGTTGGGCTATACTTAAGAAAGATGGATAGGGAAATTTTTATGAAAGATAAATCGGTTCTGAGCGAATAAGATGGAACCTTTGGTTCTCATAAATGCTGTTATTTGGATGGGAAAAATTGTGTTTGCTGTTTATGATAAAGTAGCTGTTTATGGTAAAGTAGTAGGAACTAAAGATTCTTCAGTTGCTCCTTGTAGGGCATATTCTCCAAGCCCTTCACAAGCATTGTTGCCCTTCTTTGGACCTGCTCCAGCACTTCAATGTCCTTTCCGTACTGAAGTGCCGAAAACTGAACACAGTACTCGAGGTGAGGCCTCACCAATGCCGAGTACAGGGGCAGGCTTACTTCTCTAGTCCTGCTCACCACACCACTCCTGATACAAGCCAGGATGCCACTGGACTTATTGACCACCTAGGAACACTGCTGGCTCAATATGACTCATATTATCAAATTTCCATTCTTTTTCCTGGAGTTACTATCAGTTCGCAACGAACTGGGGCTCTTTAGTCTGGGGAAAAAGAGGCTGAGGGAAGACCTTATTGCTCTCTTCCAATATCTGAAAAGTGCTTACAGCAAGAGCAGGGCTGATCTCTTTTCACTGGTGGTAGGTGACAAGATGAGGGAAAATGGCTTTGAGTTGTGCCAGGGTAAGTTTAGGTTGGATATCAGGAAAATCTTCTTTACAGAAAGGGTCATTAAGCACTGGAATAGGCTCCCCCAAGGAGGTGTTTGAGTCACCATCCCTGGATGTGTTTAAAAACCATTTGGATGTGGTGCTCAGGGACATGATTTAGCAGAGGTTTGTTATAATTAGGGTAGTATGGTTAGGTAGTGGTTGGACTTGATCTTTAAGGTCTTTTCCAACCTGAGTGATTCTATGATTCTATGATAATATAGGCTGTTACCTTTGCAGTTGAAGCTACTCACTTTTCCATTTAAATCATTTGTAAATGTGGGTGCTTTCCAACATTCAAATTAAGATTTGGACATCTTTAAAGCATTTTAAATAAGAATTAGATAGTTCTCAAAAATTGTTACAGAGGGCCTGTCATACAATTATATAAGAATATGAAACAAAACTTGTAGCATTGGCGCTAATATGTTTATGTATTCAGAGTAGTATTCACTTAAAACTGGGTTTAAATTTTTGCTTTTACAGTTGTTTTATTTTCCATGTAACTCCCAATATGTATAGGAAATAAAATTTTCTTTCTTTCATTAACACCATTTGTGATGCATCCTTACATCTTTCCCTTGATCCCATTGTTCCAGTATGCTGAATAAGTCATGAGTGCTCTGGCTTAAAGAGAGCATAAACATCATGTATTATAATGCCTATCTGCGAGGGAAGTGTTGTAAATGTTGATATTTCTCTACTTTTAATCATTATGGTCTGTATGGATTTTTGTAATTAAAGACATTAAACATTAATTTTGCTTGTGAGGCGTTTTGAGAGGAAAGAAGCAGAAACTATTTTCTGTGTGTAAAAATTGACATAGTCCTGCACAACTTTTTTTTTTTTTTTTTTTTGTCTATTTTTTATTTTTCTAGGTTTTTTCAATGAACACTTCTCTCCATTTTTAGCCTGGGATCTTGGATCTCAGATGGACCACAGGAAATTTCTATTACACATACTCTGTTGACTGTTTAACTTGAATTTGTTTCTGCAGATATATCTTTTCTTTTTTACTTTGAAAATAAGTATGAAATAAATGTTTTTGTTAAATAATTATTTAAAAATATTTATTAGTCATAAACATATGTTCTTCATTAAAATGTAGGTACTTTTGTCATTTTTCTGTGTTCATCCACAATAAAGATACAAGCTTGAATTTGAATTTTCTCTGCCTTAGGAACCCACAAGAACTTTCTATTTCATGGGACTACAGGTGCAACAAGCACACCATGACTCCAAGCTCCTGCCAAGGAACTGGCTGATGTGGTTGCTAAGACACTCTCTAACATATTAAAAAATTAATGGCTGTCAGGTGGAGTTCTTAGTGTCTGGAAAAAGGGAAATATCACTCTCAATTTTTTAAGAAAAGGAGAAAGGAAGATCCAGTAAACAACAGGTCAGTGAGCATTACATCTATGCATGGGAAGATCATGGAGAAGATCCTTATGGAAGCTATGTTAAGGCACATGCAAGACAAGGATGTAATCCATGACAGCCAGTACGTCTTCACCAAAGGCAGTTTGCACCTCACCAGTCTGGGGGCCTTCTACTGTGCTATGACAACATCAGTAAACAAAGGAAGGGCAACTGATATCACCTATCTGGACTGGTGCAAGGCCTTTGACATGGTCCTATGCCACATACTTAACACTAAATTGGTGGAATATATGTTTTAAAACTGGAATATTTGAGTGTCGAGGAACTAGCTGGATGGTCACAATCAAAGGGTTGTGGTCAATGTCTTTATGTTCAAGTGTAGACCAGTCAGGAGTGGTGTGCGTTGGGTGTCTACGTTGGTACTGATGCTCCACAACATCTTTATCAGAGACATGAAGAGTGGAAGCAAGTGCACCCTCAACATATTTGCTGACGATACTGGTTTGAGTGGTGTAGTTGATACAAAAGAAGGAAGGGGTACTGTGTAAAAGGGTATGGAAAAGCTTGATAAGTTGGCCAGTGTGAACCTGAGATTCAACAGAGCTAAATGCAAGGCGTTGAACTTGAAGTGATCCAGACCCAGGTACAGTGTACAGACTGGGAGAAGTACTCGTTGAAAACAGCCCTGCAGAAAGTCCAACTATATCCTAGACTGCATCAAAAGAGGAGTAGCCAGCAGGATGAGGGAGGTGATTGTTCCTCTCTACTCTGCCCTTGTGAGGTCCCATCTGGATACTGTTCCCAGGCCTGCATCCCGCAGCACAAGAAATATGTACAGCTGTTGGAATGGGTCCAGAAGTGGGCCATAAACATTATCAGAGGAATGTAGCATCCTTCTACAAAAACAGGTTGGGGGAGATGGGTCAGTCTGGAGAACAGAAGGCTCTACAGAGACTTCATTGCAACCTTCCATGAGGTCTTAAGAGGAGGCTATAAACAGAAGAGAGTCTGACATTTTACATGGTCTGATAGTGTTGAGAAAAGTTAGATTGGTTTTAAACTAAAAGAAGGGAAATTCAAGTTAGATGTTAGGTGAAAATTCTTTACTCAGGCAGTGCTGTGGCACTGGTACAGGCTGCCCAGAGAAGCTGTGAATGTGTCATCTCTGGAAGTGTTCAAGACCAGGCTGGATGGGTCCCCTGGCAGACTGATCTACTGGATGCCAATGCTGCCCACAGTAGATGGTTGAAATTGAGTGGTCTTTAAGATACTTTTCAACCCAGGCCATTCTATGATTATATGATTCTGATTCTATGATTCTATGGTTCTATGATTCTATGATTCTATGAGTTGGGAGAAAGAAAGAAATAAAAACCAAAACATACCCTAAAAGTTAAATGCATTCCTTAAAGAGGATTCTTCTTATTCAAACTGCATGAAAAATCCATGAAAACTTTATACATGTTAAAAAATGAATTGTTTATTCACAAATACTCAACAAAATTCTTTGAAAAGGTTATTTAGAGTGTTTTGGCCTTTCACTATGCAGTTACTTTTAGTTGCTCTGATTTCAAATTCTATTGCTTTTCATTTGTTTTTTATGTGCATTTGTGTTTTATCATGTAAACTATATTATTGTATTTTCATATTTTGGATAAAAAGTCTTTATAGAAATTACATGCTACACACCTGCCATGATCCATGTGTCAAGGAAAGTATTTACTTGCTGGGCAGATAAACATTATCTTATCACAATACGTTGGTTATACAATAAGACAGGCAGCATTTCAGCTTAAAACTTTATGTGCTTCAGTTTCTTAACTTTCTAACAGCATGTCACACATTAACATGACAGTTACTTGATGGAAAGTTCTGAGTATAAGATGGCAATGTCCCATCTTGGATTCAACCCTCTGAAGCTAGGGAGTGTGAAGTTTTGTCTTTCAGTATATAAAATAGCAAACACATTTTTTTTATATCAAAACTCTAGTAAAACAGCTTTCAAAATGTAAATTTCTGTCTCCTAAGTTATCTTCCTGTGACATGAACATTCAGGCTCTAGGAATTTATTACATATCCTTGGTGAAGCATATGTCCAAGTTATTAACCTGAGTTCAGTATTGGGAAATAAATAATGAATGTGGAACACTGCCTCTGAGTCCAAGTTGAGGAGAGTAGCAATTAATCATTCCCCACTTTAAAAATCTGTTTTGTTTTTTTTCTGTTTTGTTTTCCTGTTTTGGTTAATGGCTGGAAAATTGCTATTCCCCTTTTTGCTTAAGTCTGCTGATTCTTGCTGGAGTTGTAATTCTGAATAATGTTGGCTTTACCTTAGTTAGTCATTTTGTACAAACCCATACTTTCCGGGGATCTACTCCAAGAGAATTAAGAACTCTTGTGCCTATACTGTGAGTGTGTTGGAAGGGAGGAAAGTGAAGTTTGGTCTTAAATTCAAAATATTTCTTCTCCGTTTTTTGGCTTGATTTGATTTGATTTGGTGCCACCCCACACTGTGGGAACTACAGTTCCTATCTTATGTTGCCCCTTTTCTCACACTGAGGTTTACTATTTCCACAGACACACTAATATATATATTTTATAATACCAGAAATAGAAATGATTGCATAAATTAATTAATAGTCCACTTAAAATCTGTTCATCATCTTTTCTCAATTTTTATATACTCAAGAAAAATAGCCAAGACCTTTTTCTAAACAAGTAGCAAAAATCTAGATAGCAGCATTTCTCTCTGCTGCCATTCACAAAGATAGATATTAATTTAGAACAGGGACTAAAATCCAGAAATGCTTTTCAGCTGAAAATTCTACATACCGTAGTCTTAGCTTTAGTGAGTGTTCTGTGATTTTATAAATAGGATTACACAGAAGAATAGCAGTGTAGATCCTTACCACACATCAATGTGGTAAATGGTATTTGTATGTTCTTTTTGTATGCTCTGTTTTGGTTTTTTTTTAATTTAATTCCATTATAATATATATTTTTTTCCCAAATAAAATTTGAGAGTTTTTCTGTTGAAGTAGTTAACATATTTTCTTCAATTCTGCTTTTCTTTAAACTCAGAATGTTGAAAACTATCATCTTTGGTGTATTCATTGTGATAAAGAAATGGTACTTCATTTTAAATTAGAACTGTCTTATTTCAGTACCTTCCCTCTGCATCTGGAAGTCCCTAATTGTTGGAGATACGATCAAGGACGCTGCAGAGAAACTCCGCTGCACAACAAGTTGACTGCACAACAAGCTGAAGACAGTAGAAAAATTTGCTACTTAGGAGGGAGTGCTGGTGCGTGAGTGCGTGGGGTTGCGTGATGGGTGTATGGATATGCATGTGTGCGGAATTCTTCTGGGCTATAAATCTATGTAGCTAAGATAGTAGACTGAGAGCTGACTCCACGGCATCCATGTCTGTGTCTCTCTCCCCAGACAAGGTCCGGCTGTTGTGGGGTTCATTGGTGTAGGGAGCTGCTGCATCACTAATGAACTCACTATGTCTCTTTGCACACTATACTGTGTAAAGCTCCTGAAAGGGAGAACAAGGATATCTAAATATTAAAAAAAAAATTGCTCTACTTCTACGTAGGATCTTCATCTGTCTGTGCTATAATGTTAAAAAGTCTTGTGAAAGATAATTATGAAGTTCCAAAGCTGAAATTAAACTCAAATTGGAAAAATCTGTTATAGCTTTTGATACCTCCCACCATGAGTTATTTTGTTATTTAGGCTACAAGATATGAGAGACTATGTGACAGTGCTGACTAATGGACACCTTGTGCATAGTCAGGCATGAAGTGAAGCTGATGCACACAAGAAGTACATAAATTACTAGAAGTTCAGAATCCTGAAGAGTGTTATTGTCGCTCTGTAATGAATAGGCTTTACACATAAAAATGCTTACTGTTTATACTTACTTTTAGTGTTGTCACATGCAATAAACTTTTATAGTTTTTCTCCCATTTAAAATATGAATTACACAAATAATCTGTATTTTGGCTAATTGTTTGGAGAACAGATAGTTTAGATTGCTAAAGGCTAAAGTCTTTTAGGGCTTTTGAAAATGTATATATTGCAGCTATATAATTTGGATTGTATTTACATACAATTATTGGGGCGGGGGGGAGTGAGGGGGAGGTCCCCTAATTATTAGATCTTAAGAGAAGGAGAAAGTTGGCTGATAAACCATCAGAAGAAACCTGCATGTCACTTTTATCATCTTGACTCTTGTTTCTTTTTGCTAGCTTACATCATTATATCTGGCTAGAATATTGTAACATATATTTGTTTACTACATCACTGCTTAATGCTAGACATTCTATATACTTTACCAAAGAGAAGGGTGCATAAATTATTTCTTAATCAGCCAGCTTTTGTAACTGAAGCTTTCAGTCTGTCACCCCTGTCATGGTTTTACGATTTTTGGTTATCAATATTCCACATCACAACATCATGCAGTGAACTGGGAGTTAAAGAGCAAATACTTTAGTTCCGGGTACCTGTCTGGAAGAGAAGAAGAACTACGTTCCCCAAGAGCCTTTTCGAGTACTGTTATCATTCCTGCTCAAGGGAACAGATATAAGGGCGCAGGTCATCTGACTTTCCCCTCTTCTTGTCTCGCCGTGTTCCCTGTCGGATCGGCTCGCTACTGCTGCGCCCGACTGCACGCAAGGCTTCAGTATTAGCGTAAGGCCTTTGGCTCTCAGACAATCTTTCTCTCAATTATTGTTGATTTATATTGTATTATAGTGTGTTATCTTACATTCCGATACTATATTTAGTAAATTAGTTTGTTTCTCCTCAGATGGTTGCTGCTGTTTTTAATTATTTTGGGGTCCCCTGTTTCCCTTCCTAGAGGTGCGGATTTTGCGAAATCCCTCCGCCCCACTAGTCACGGAACCGAGCCGGACCAGCCCTTAAACCGCTGACACATCCCCTTGAGAGATTTTTTTTTCAGTGCTTTTCTATTAACTCTGTAGATAAGAGCCTCCTGCACATCTGTCATTTGCAATTTATGTAACTATGTATACCGCTACCTTCATAGTAGGGCTGACACTGTTTACCCCTGGAATGTAACTATGGCTCCACGTAGAACATATAAAGAATCTTTAAATGAAATGTGTATGGTTCCTGAACGCTTCAGGGGATACTAAAAAGTCTGCTGTGCTTTTCCCAAGGAGTTGAGTATCCAAATGCCAGTCTGTGTAGTGGTTCATGACATCTTCATTCTACAAGTATTCATCGTTACTGTGGAGATGTAGTGTCTAAAAGTACCGTTGGCAATATGCACAATACATTTTGCATAGTAAGGTCCAGATCTCCAGACAGCACCATCTTAAGTTTAGTTTATGGCATTTTCTGATGTCTTCCTTCTTGTGACTGAGACATTGTTTGTGTTAAATATATATATTTATATTTATATTCCTTAGCAGTGAACTATAGGATCTGAAAAGATCCAAAAGGAAGCTTGCATTTTTAACTTCTAGTACATCTGTGTCTTTTTTACGTTCCTGTGTGTACCAGCAAGGTTATAAGTCAGTGTAGAGTCCTCATGAGAAATTGCAGAAGATCTTGCTGAGGTCTCAAAAATCACCACTGTTGCAAGACATTAATATTGTGTTAGGAGAATATATCAGCATTCTTTTATTTTAGGGCTGATGGTTTTGGTTTGACCCATATTGCCCCTTGACTGAAGAAATCTTTTTACTGCAAATATGCCTATGCCATCCTCCCTCCATTTAATGCTAGTATTTATTTATTCATTCTTATATTAGCTGCCTTAAAGATGAATGTTCCATGGGAACTTGGAAAGTTTCTATGAGCACTTTAGTAAACATTAATTTTCTGTCAGTGCATAGCTCATCTATTACATCTTTTTTTTTTTTTTTTTAAGAAGCCATTTTAGAATACACAGTTAAATCATTTATTTCATTTTAAGTGAAATAGAGAAAGATTTGTCAGAAAAAATATATCAATTAAATAAAACCTTGGAGAAAATCCACTGTTTACAATGCAATCATAATGTGCACAATTATATTCATATTGTCTGTTGATTTTTAGTACCACTGATTCAATTCACCCAGAGTAATTTCAGTTTCTAACCCCTATAGCCCTAATACTATGGTTCATTTGTTATTTATTACATCAACATTTCTTATTATGTTAAGAGGGATATGAGTTTGTCCCAATATGAGGAAAGGCTGAGGGACTTGGGACTCTTCAGCCTGGGGAAGAGGAGGCTGAGAGGGGACCTCATCACTGTTAATAAATATCTAAAGTGCAGGAGTTATATGAATGGGGCCAGGCTCTTTTCAGTGGTGTGCAGAGACAGAACAAGGAGTAAGGGCAAAAACTGCCACACAAGAAGTTCCAAAAAAAAATTACTGTGAGGGTGACAGACCTCTGGAACATGCTGCTCAGAAAGGTAGTGGTGTCTCCTTTTCTGGAGATATTCAAGACTCACTTAGACACCATCTTGTGCAACTTGCTTTAGGGAATCTACTTTAGCTGGGGGTTGAACTAGATGATATCCAGAGGTCCCTTTTAACCCCTACATATTGTTCTGTGATTCTGTGAAGGTATTCCTTCCTGCTTATAATTTCTCTAGTCATTTGCTTACCATATTATTTTTTTGTGTATTAGTGTCACGAAGTGTAGAGTTTTTAAGAGACATTAAGTCTCTTACAAAAAGGCACCTGGCATTTAGAGTATTGCTTTCTAGAATTTCAGTGGACTCAGAAATCTGCAATATTTTCTAACATGTTAGGGAGAAAACTGTTACAAACTCTTGATAAAATAGTTCAGCGAGCTTATGTTTTGTCCTATCTTATGCAGTCAGCAATAAAATAAAATGCCCCATCACTGACTACTAACAAGCAGCTTGATTTCATGATAATTTCATTAAAAAAATATATATATATATCTCTACATGCATTTAACATGATGATTTCTTAACATTTAATGTGGATATGATATAAAAGGACAAGAACTGAGAAATCCAGTCCCACTACCAACCTTTGAATTAATAGTATTTAAATGTACTATCCCTCTTAATCTTTCAATGACTTTTTTGAGGATATTATCATATGTTTTAAAAGATTCTCACAGAAAATTTTCCATCCAGTCCAATAGTACTTTATTTTGTCCCGATCTAGGTTTTTTTCTTGGATCTGCATCTATATTTCTCTTTTAATATGGACCCTTTGAACATTTTGAAATCTGAATTTTTTATCTTTGCTCTTCCTACTTCTGATTATTCCTATTGCTCTTCTTCAGGTTTTATTTTTTCCTTTATTAATTTGAATTTACTGAGATAGGAGGACAAATTTCTATGTACTGTATTGGAGGAAGCACAACGGATTTATGCCATAGCAAATTTTTGTGTATATGTTTGTTCTCTACTTAGTTTCTAGTAATTGCTAATAATCAGTTCTGCTGTTGGACTACTTCCAAGTATTGCAATGGAACTGTCCATGTCTAAGGGATCTTTTTTCTTGTAACTATTGCACATTTACTTTCTAATTAAGGATTGCTTGTTTGCTTCTTGCTTTGTTGGCTTTATTCATGAACAGAACTTGGCATTTTTGACACTGAATTTCATTTACCATTTTGTATTATGGCCCTGTAGTAATTATATGTAATTCTTCTGTAACTCATTGTATTTGTTTTTATCTTTACAAATGTGAACTAGATATTTATTCTGTCAACTTTCTTCATGGCCTTCTACTTTTTATAACTTTATTAGCATTTTCAAGAGCACAGACATTACAACCAGTCCCTGTAGACCTCCAGCGGTGATCTTCCTACACTGTGAAAGCTGCCTAATTATTTCTATTCTTGATTTGCTATCTTATACCCCATAATTAACTTACAAGATGAATGCTTTTCTTCATTTATGCTTTTCATAGAATCATAGAATTGCTAAGGTTGGAAAAGACCCACAGGATCATCCAGTCCAACCATTCGTTCGCTCTTCACCAATGGTTCTTGCTAAACCATGTCCCTCAACATAACATCCATACGCTCTTTGAACACCTTCACCCTCTCTGGGCAGCCCATTCTAGTGCCTGACCACCCTTTCAGAGAAGTAGTATTTCCTAACGTCCAGCCTGAATCTTCCCTGGCGCAGCTTGAAGCCATTCCCTCTCGTCCTATCACTAGTCATCCGAGAGAAGAGGCTGACCCCCCAGCTCACTACAACCTCCCTTCAGGTAGTTATAGAGAGCAGTAAGGTCTCCCCTGAGCCTCCTCTTCTCTAGACTGAACAATCCCAGCTCCTTCAGCCGCTCCTCATAAGGCCTGTGCTCCAGACCCCTCACCAGCTTTGTTGCCCTCCTCTGGACATGCTCCAGGGCCTTGATGTCTTTCTTACAGTGAGGGGCCCTTTCTCTTAAACCCTTGAGTGAAGAATATTGTGAAGTACCCTTTAGTAATCCAGTTAAACTTTTTGACACAGTCTCCCTTGTCCACACGTTTTTTGTTGTTGCTGTTGTTGTTGTTTGTTTGTTTGTTTGTTTTGCTTCTGTGAAAATTGATTATGTTCAGAACTTATAGGAGCCACACCAAAGTCTTTTATTTTGGATGATGTTGATTTGTTATCCCGGTCAGCATTTTACAGGTCATCCATAAAGTGTCTTGAAAATGAAAATAAAAAATCAAGTTCCTCCTCATGTTCAAAGAAACAAGAATAAACTTGTGTGTTACCTTTCATCGTATGGTACTCAGGCAATTATAAATGAGAAGTTATTAGTACACTTAAACGAGACAGCGTAGCTATTTCATACTCAAGTTCCTTTGCAACTCTTGAGGGAAAAACAACTGGTTGTATCAATTTGTTACTGTTCGTTTTGTTGAGTTATGCTAAAAACCCATATCCACACTACAATTTCAGACACGTTCTCTGATGGGCCTAATGTGAGGAAACACTAGTGTAGGACTAAGATCTCTTGCAGTAGACATGAATGTGAATGAATATTCTACTTTTCCTTCTATGCCTAAATTTTTACTCACTTCTTCCACTGTTCCATGTTAAAGAATTTTCACTATTTCATGGTAAGATTGTGTGATATGGTTTAGTAAGACATAAATTATTTTACTGAGCTTATTGTATTCTTTTTGTGTTAAAATTTACACTAATATCCACAAGGTTACTATCTTTTTCCTACTATTTTACTTCCTGAGTCTTAGGATTCCTTCTAAAATGGGAACAGTGAATGCAATTCCCTTCTAGTGCCTTTTTTTCCTTGTGATAAAGTCTCTAAGCTTAGGTAATTGCTTTAAACTAAATTCATAACTTTTAGATGAGCTTTGCACATGACTAAGAACAAGATAAATGCTTATTATCCTCAGGATCTGACTGTATGTATCCTATTAATGGAATACACTGTTTTAGGATACATGTTACTTATGATCAGTGCTGAAACTTAAACAGGTGTTATTCTACTCCAGAGACATGCTCACACTACAGATCAGCTGATTTCACAAAGTAAATGGTTCTACTTATTGTAGTATTTTAAATTCAAATATTATACCAGATCACCTATCAGGCTGGCCTTCCTAAAAAAAAAAACAAAAAAAAAAAAAAAAAAAAAAACAAAAAAAAAACAAGATGTTCTAAACACATTATTCCTGATGTCTTCAAATTATAGGGAATTATAGGTTTGTTTGTTGGTTGGTTTTGGTTTGGTTTGGTTTTGGTTTGGTTTGTTTTTTCCTTACTAAGGCTCAAATACCTCTTAGATAGAAGTGAAGCCTGAGCTGGGAGGTGAGAGTTTGAACACTACCTGTGAATTTAGTCACTTCGTCTATGACATTAGGGCATGCATTACCTATTAAAAAAATCCAAAGAAATGCAAACTAAACCATATATTTGGTTTTTGTTTGTTTCTTGTAAAAAGTATAAATACTTTTGAGAGGAAAACTTCAGAATTCCTTGTTAATTCTGTCACAAAATATGTCTTACCTCTGTCTATCCCTTCAACAATAAAAAAAATTGACTCAAAAGCTCACTAATATCATATGCACATATTAGATGGAGAAAGAAACAAGGAGGAAAGCATATTTAAAACCTTGTGCTGGGATACACAGCATTAATGTCAGGACTTGACTGCAATATGTGATGGATCAATATTAATAACATTCATTTATACACTGAAAACTAATTCAGGTGAGTATATATTTATCTTGTCACAGGTCAGTCTTGCATGTCAGTGTTTTGGGGTTTAGGTTTTAAAGGCATTTTTACTTCATAGTTACGAGGCTGTCAAACCTGAATTTGACCATTTCCATAACAGCCATTGCACCTATTTGCATTCTAAAATGTAGTGAGCTTTATCCTGATGAAGGTTTTTGAGGATATAAAGAAAAATGCCTAGATGACAAATAACAGAAATATTTGATTCTTTTTTTTTCTTCTTTTTGTATCACATAAATATATCTTAATACAGCCTATGTTACCTTTAGAAATGTTTAACAGGAGATAAAAAGTTGAACAAAAATTACCTTTATTCATGTTTATCAGTACAGTAGTTGTTCATCATTCCCTACTTAAACCAGGACAAACAAAATTTAGTCAATCATAAGCATACTCTTTATAAATCACCCTCTGAAACGAAAACCAAAGAATATACAAGCTACTCTTCAAACTTCATGAAGATTTATATCTGTCTCCTGGGGAATAGCCTATAAGAATAACAGTGTCAACTGATGAAATTCCTCCTCTGTGAAGATATAAATTACAAGATACAAAAGCATAGTTTTCTATTTTCACTGAAAAGCTCCATGGTCAGATCAAAAATCACAAAGACTTCCCAAGGTGGAAGATCACTAGGTCACTACAATACCACAAAGAAATGGAAGGATCTCAGGTTACTTCTAGCTCTCTTGTAAGCCTTCATAGTCTGGGCTATAACGTAACCTATGTCTATATGGCCTGTTAAGAAAGGAGATGGGAAAAGAGCTATGGGCCATTACCCTGGCTCATGTTTCACATTATTGATAAGAGGGACATGTTCAACTGTTTTATTGAATTTACATGTCTTATATAGGAACACAGTGTAAACCTCCATCATAAACGTATTTGTTTGGATATTTTATTATTACTTTGTGAAAAGACATTTTGTCACCAGTATATGTATAACAGTACACACTAGCTTTTCATTAGCTAATACATGATAGATAGCAGGTTTAGCATGCTACAGGCTTATCTGTTCACATGCTCACCATCAGCCTCCATTGCTCCAAATGGCTGAAATTCAGTTGTGCTGACTTCTCATCTTCTGTGTGTGAGGGATTAAAGGGGTATCTAACTTTTTCTGAAGATCAATATTATCTTTACTTCTTCATGGACCATTGAGTCATTCTTACTATCTCAACATTTTCTACATTGTAACTCTTCTTATCTTGTAAGGTTTCAGGTTGTATATTCTTTTACTGTCAACAGAATTTATTCTTCTCTTCTCTTCTCTTCTCTTCTCTTCTCTTCTCTTCTCTTCTCTTCTCTTCTCTTCTCTTCTCTTCTCTTCTCTTCTCTTCTCTTCTCTTCTCTTCTCTTCTCTTCTCTTCTCTTCTCTCCTGCAAAAATAAACCAAGTTAACATAGCTGAGATTCACAAATCTGGCCTGTAGGTCACAGAGAGTTGACACTTAACATGGTTCACTGTAAAGCCATTCTACCAATTACCTTGCCAACCTTCTCTGGACAACATTAGCAGTGAAGGATACAATCAGCAAGCCCACAGTGGCAATGCATGCACACTTGGGCTTTTCTCTCTGCAATGCTCTAGAATTAATGTATAGAAATTTTATCTTAAAAAATTTTGTATTTTTATCTTAATAATGTTTACATTCTAAAATAAATCTGAGTCTTTCTGGTGGATGCTATATTTTGCTTATAAACTTCATTAGGTCCTTGTTTGTAATCAGAAGCAATATTTTTTATCCAGTTTGTTACAATGATCTGAAGATATTTTCATTGTCATGTCTCAAGAGTTTTAGTTTTATAATGCTCAAAAGGACCTGTTTAGATTTCAGTGTAATTAGGAGTCAATGAATATCATGAATGGTGGAATATCATGAATAATGCTTTATTAAGCATTACAGAAATATCTGTATTATTGCTTTATTGATCACCACACTATACTTAAAACCTTGGAAATACATTTCAGTTGCACTGTGAAACAAAAGATGTGCCAAGCCCAGACAAAATCTTCTCCTTCTAAACCATACAAGTGTAGGTAGTTTCTATAACAGTTCCATGGCTGACACAAACATTCAGACAGAAAATATTTGGTACTAACTGCAATGTAAAACTATCTGAGAATAAATGTACTGTGACTGGGCTCATAAAATAAAATTTTCTTTGCATCCAGGCAAAATGAAGTAATGACAGAGTTCACAAAACCTATTCTCCTCTTAAGACTGCTGTTTGAACTTGTTTTTTAGGAGGACTCTTTTAAAAAGTTAAAGTTGACAGTGCAAGAAATTTCACACACTTTTGTCTGTAAACTGTCAATTGCAATTGAACAATGCATTCCTCTACAGTGTTCTGTTCATGAGAATACTAAAATGAGATCTCTGGGTCATCAGACCATAATACTTATATTAGCAACATAAAATTGTACATTTCAAGTTAATAGTTACTGGAATGCAGATTTTCTGCATAGTACAGTAAGTATTGTACTGAGAGAGCAAAAAGCCTGAACTTTCTGCATTACAAAATTTCTCATTTTTTAATGCAAATGAAACATTTCCACCAGGAGAGTGATAGGACAAAACTATTACAGTTATAACACTTTCCTGGAAAAATATAGAAAAGTATATGCTTGTGAAATGAAAATACATAAATTCAGTTTTCTATGAGTATAAAATTTCCCAGATGTGGAATACTGCTAAGATCTTTTTATAGGCACGTATATGAAAGTCTCAGTCACTTCTAGTTCTTTCATAGGATAATGCAATAGTTCAATTACAGTGGCTCCAATTATTTCAAAAGAAGGAATGTAAATACTTTTTCTTAGAGAAGGTCTGGGGCTATGAGTGCTAAACAGGGCAATAGTAAGACATTTTAATATCAGAAACAAGATTTAAGACACAATTTTTTTTTGTACTGGATTTCCTATTGGTAACCTCACAGAGATTTTTGTTAAAAATAAAAGTCCATTATGAAAACTATAATACTTTAAACGCATTACACAAATGTGGCTATCTAGTCCAGGACAGATACTTTCTTAAGCCACATTTTTTCTAGTCTCATTAACTGTTATTTTGAAGCCTCTACTTTTAATTATTAGGCCTTCCATGTATCTTGTACTTTGATGTCTACAGTGACATCACCAGTGTAGATTTCACAGTGGAAGGCTTTGTAGGATTTAGTGCCAGGTCTGAATCATTCTTTATAGTATAGTTCCAAATAATTTCCTCATTAGCAAGTATTGTTTAAAAAGGGAAAATATCCAGTTTGACACTAAAGGTCTGGACGTGTTCAAATGGACTCTTATGACCACCCTTAAGGAGTTTAGTTTGCCCAGTGCTAACACTCATGCTTACAGATTCAGCCATGGTGTCGAGCGCATTCACCTAGCTGTATTCAAATGTACTCATACAACCACCCTTATGGGTGAGAATTCTTATGTCTAGCTTATAGAATAATGTTATTTACATTAGAGATATAAATTACAAAATTCTTTTGAATTGATGGTGACAAATACACTGCTTGCAGAGTATATGTGAGTGACAATAATAAAAATAATACTGCCAACTGCAAAAGCGTTAAATTTTAGAGTAACTGTACAGATTTGTAAGTTTCCCAGGAAAGCATTCAGTATAGCCAAATGTGTGAATCTTACCCAATAATAACACTGTAGAAGAACGCATTGTTCAACGCATCCTCATGGGGAGTGGAAGAGTGGCTTAGCCCATTGGCTGGTCCCAGAAGTCAGCAGTGTCCTCCCAGCATTTTTGCAATGATATGTTCTGCAAAACTGCTTTTCTCTTAGGTCATTTTTGTACAGTTTTCTTACTTTCAGGTAGAGATTGAGTGACTCTAGTCATACCTATCTTTTTTGGAATTGATGTTACAGAAAAATGAAAAGCTGATAACTTCCCCTTCCCCTTCCCATCCTTTTTTTCCTTTGTATGTGTGTGTGTGTGTGTTACTATAAGGAACATCCCCATCTACAGGTATAATGCTGGCTCCAGAACTGGTGATCTCTCTCTTTCTCTCTCTCTCTCTCTCACTCTCACTCTCTTTTTCTCTTAAGAAAGACTTACCTGAATTCCTTATAAAATTGCACAGCTTATGTAGATATAATTGTGAGAGGACCAAAGCATATAGGATAACAGTTTTGAAGAAATATCCTATTGAAGTTGATGTTCTCTTCTTGAAAAGGAGGAAATGACTTTGCGTAGCATTTCACTTTAATCTGAAGGGATTTGCAAATTTCATTCCCCATGTGGGATGTGACAGATGCTCTCAAGAAGTTGAAGAACCTTGGAAAAGGAAGTAAAAAATTGAGCAAAAAATATGAAAACAACAATAGCAAAGACAAGTTTAAATGTTCTATTTTAAGACTTGAAAAGGTTAAGTGGGAAAGAATAGGTATTGTACATAGGTTAGCAGCTATTAGTGTTCTAATTAAAGACCCATAAAAGGTCATTCTGGGGTTAAAATCTGATAATTATATATTTAATTATTTGAGTATGGTCTGTACTGTAAAAGATTATGAGAAATTCTAGAACCACAGAGCAACAGCAGAAGAAATAACTTCAAAGTAAGGCAGATTATACAGAAGCTATTGAGCTATTCATGCAAACCTAGTAAACCTTTGCAAATGTAAACCCCATGATAATTTCCTGGAGTAACTTTGAAAGAGTCAACAAAACAAAGGTTGAATAATGCCTTGAAAAGAAACAACCACAGTCAACTACCCACAAAAAAAAAAAAAAAAAAAAAAAAAAAAAAAAAAAAAAACTGAAAATCAAAGCTGTCTGAAAACCTTTTTTCCAGCATCCTCAGATAACATATTTCATTCTAATGTTCCCCAGTGCACTGTTTCAGTAAGTGATATATTTTAGAATAGGTTGCTCTTGGCTATATTTTGAAACCAAATCTGTGACTGCTCCTATCCCTGTCTTAGCTATTGACTTCTCCATGTTCAGAACTGCACAGCTGAGTTGCTTGATGAGTGCTGCATTTCACAGTTTACAGCACTATGGGAAAGTAAAATACACAGACCTTAATTTACGATCCATAAGCAATAGTTTGATTTATTATGGTGCGATTGTTTTTAAAAAAGGCATCAGGGACTCAGGGTGCTAGCTGGATGTGTCTCTGGTAATGTTCACACTGTAATTCTGCTTACAGGTCTACCATCCATAGCTTCATATTAGGACTTTCTAAAGTCTCAGCAAGGCTTTTGATTACATTTTTGTTGTCTTTTCACTCTTTAGCATTTATCATTATATAGATCTGGTAGCAACAAATATATATTAACTGAACAGCCTAATTCAAGAGACACTAAAGCATTAGATAGATTTCTCCTACATTCTCAATCCATTTGTTTCTCAACTTTTGTTCCTGATTTTACAGAAGATGAAGAAGGGTTTACATGCTCATCTTCACATTTTAATTTTGATTTTCTTTTCTTCTTAAAAATTAAAAATCAACAATGAAATTATTTATAAAGTAGGAGAAGGTGAAGTGTCTTCACCAGCTTATTATTTTCATTTGTTATTTTAATGGATTCTGGGCTTAAAACCATATATGACAAGATTTACCTTGGAGAATTTTTTTTTTTTTCAAATTTGTGTTATAATAGACCACTTAAAGTGTTATACTAGAAACAGTTATGGGTATTTAACTATTACACTAGTAGCAGAGTTGTTATAATAATTGGATTTGCGGTGGAATGCAAAGCTAAATTTACAACTTGTCTCTCCCTTGGGGGAATCATTCATTTCTTTCTGAAACAACTAAGCAAAATTTAGCATCACCATAGGAAAAAGATAGACAAATGAATGGTTCCACCTCTGTTTGCTCCAAGAAAACAATTGTTACTTGACAGATTTAGTGATGTATGAAATATTGGAGCTCAAATTTGGGAATCATTTGACCAAAAAAAAAAAAAAAAAAAAAAAATTACATTGAAAACCTTGTCTTTTTAATAAAGTGAAAATGTGAAAGTTGGTATCTGACACAAGTAGTTTTCTCTGGACAATGCTCTGGAATGTTACATTAAAGAAAAACACCCAAATAAAACTGAAGAAATGAACATAGAAGCAAACTTACCTTGCAGATCTTTTATTTTTTTCTGAGTTTTTTAATTCAATTAAAAACACATCTTGTCTTTCTTTTCAATTTCTATCTTTTCCTATTACTGGATTTCTCAGCTTGATAACATCTTAATGTTTATGCAAGTAAACGAAATTGTTTCATTCTGACAAGGAACTAAATAAGATGAAGTCATAAACAAATTTTACATGGTAGCAATATCAATATTACCTTTGATAATACAGAAAACTTGGAGAAGGACCTTCACATTTCATAACATTTTTCAATGTCAGACCCTCTTCCAGACTGCAGTGTTTGTACGTATCTGGTTGTTTCTTATGAAAACTCATTGAGCTGCCTCATTCATAGCCACTTATTAAATGAAATTTTTTAACATATACTTGAACTACAAATATTTACCAGGTCAGGTCCAAAATTCAACTTAATGGGCTTAAGTCCTTCAGGCATCTCAGCAGCTTGTTGTAATTTCAGAAAATGCACATTCATCAAATGAAGAGATAAAATTTGTTGTTTTTTTTTTTCTTTTTGCAAAACCACAGTTAGTATGACCTCGGCTGTGATGTTCATTTATTAGTCAGACCCAAAATAACCCTTTTTTAAAGTATAATCAGGCTTCTTTAAAAGCTATGCTTGGGCAACAGCAGTCTCTGAAGTAAAAACAAAGTAAAATTTATGTAAAGGTACCTGCATCAGAAAGTATTTGTAAAGGACTTTACATTTTTAAGTGTGTTTGAACAGAAGAAGTGCTCTAATGACCTTCAGTGACTTGCATGAGATCAACTCTCTTGTCCTGGACTAGACTGGCAACTTGTCCTCCTTTTAGCACATCAACTGGCATTACTCTTTCCTGGTAGTCTAAATGGTAAAATGAAAGTCATTGCACAATCACTTTCTTATACTATACAGAAAAATCCTTTCAGTGGTAACTGAAGAGTGTTGATATGAGCATGTGTGGGTCTATTACAGCTCCATAGCCCTGAGTAGACTCTGGAATACTTATCTCTTTTTTCCTCTTTGCATGTTAAAGAAAGAGAAAGCCCTACACCCTGTTCCTTTAATATCTCACTGTGCTGTCTTCCTACACAACTGTTGCTAATCATACTCCCAATGAGAAATGTGATACTCTGAGCAAACCAGCAAGGATCCTCCTCCCCCTCCTGGGCAACTAGTTGGAACAAAGGCAGAAGTGGAACTGTTTCCTCTACAGTTGGTTTCACCACTCTACCACAGGAGTCTGCCTACTTTTTTTATAAGTGATAATTCCAGTACAGTTAGTGTAATTATTGTGAACTGAATTTTTACTCCTGATGAATCATAAAGGTACAATCTGCCTTTTTCAGTGCTTTCAATAATAAGCTATGAAGTTTAATTTTGGAAATATTTCTAAGACCTACTCTTGCTTTATTTGTGTAAACCTCTTTTCTAAAGCAGTCTCTGTGTTTGTTTTAAATTCTTTTTCCCATGTATCCTAAAGATATATTCAGTCTCATGACTGTCTAGTAATCAATAGGCATCCCTATAGTGTCCTTTCTAAGTGAGTACTGCCTTGTATCTTAAGTTTGAATTACTGCAGCTGATGCACAGTAATTCATTAGACTACTTGTTACAGAAAATCTAGCTACAGAATTCATTATATGCTATTGTCCAACAGTAAATTGCTGACATAGTTACTTAGCTAGTAACATAGCTGAAGTTACTTTCATGATCTACTAAAATAGTGCCTGCAAGCAAAAACCAACCAACCAACCAAACAAAAAAACACAAAAAACAGAAAATGGCCAGAAGCTGAATAAAATCTGAAAATTTGCTCAGCTGGATACTGAAAATGTAAATAAATGCAAAACTTTTATTTGTAATGCAACATTCTTTCTTTCCTTCTTTCTTTTACTTAATATTTATTTATTTTGAATGCAGTTTTGTTGAAAAAGCACTGACATTTTTACTTTCCTTAAATTTTCTGGACTTCATATTCTACAAAGTAACAGAACTTACTGAATTCCTACTTGCTACTGTAAGGAAGTTCTCCACTAGCATTCATGGAATAGATATATTTTTTATTTTTAATATCTTTCATTTTTCTAATGCCTTCTATTTGCCTTGACTCTCAAATCTTGTGTAAGTTATGTTTTCTTCATCTCCTAAGTCTCTGTGGTATTGATGTTTAGTTCTCATTTATCCACGTGTTTAATCCCTTTTACAGCTGCTTTCACTGTTCTCAGAAACTAATGGAAGACAGGAGCATGGAGACACTTTTCATTACATTTTTCTGCTTCTTTTTTTCTTTCTTTCTTTTTTTTTTTTTTTAGTGAGGATTTTTTGGTTTATTTTTGCAGAATAGTAATACTCTGTTCTACTGATCTATGTCATTTTTAGCCATTAAAATGGTCTTTATATATGAAATCCTTCAGCAAGATCAGATCTACAAGAGCAATATGTTGGTCTACAACAGCAGTCATTTTATCTACCAACACCTGACTCAGCCAAAATCTTTATGTTCTGGAGCAACTTATAGAATGTCACCTCTCAGTTTATTTCAGAATAAAAGTCTCCAGACAGACACAGAATGCAGAATAATCACTGCAAAATATTTATTTTAAAATATCACATAATCTCTCTGCCTGTTCTTCAGCTTCTTAGTCTTCTTTCCTATATGCAAATACTCTAAATAGAAGATTCTGCTGGAGAAAAGATGGAAGCTTTTCCCCAAGATGGCATATTTATTCATTAATAATTTCTATCTCATTTTGTTCATTTGATCCTTTGCTGGAGATCTAAGCTCCACACCACAGAGTTTAATGAAGTAGAAAGTGATCTGAAATCTTCCGATTTCCTAAGCATGTCCTTTGTTCAGTTTTCCATTCTAGCGTGTTTTCCCTTTCTGAAAGACCCAACATTGTAAATAAACATTTTTTTTTCCTACAGTATCTTGTGCTGATAGCAAATATTCACATTAATTTGAAGACATAAAACAACATTTTTTATCTTTAACTAATATACATCATTCTGGCTGTTTACCATATATCAATATTCTTAACATCAGCCTCTCTTCTACCGTATCTTTTAGTTATAAATATGCATTCTCCTTTTTAACCATTTTTTTCTTAGTTTGCCTTTGTAAAGGTGTTTAAGATCGCTTTCTCTAATTCTAAACTGTATCATTTCTAATTATATTCTATTTACTGTTTTTTTTCACTTCTCAAATCACAATGTTCTGAAATTTAATGCAGTAACACAATCACTTTTCCTAACATGCTTACTTCAAGTTGTTCAAGACTGACAAAATTTTCTAAGATTGTGAGGATATACTGACACCTTTTCTGCTACATATTCACATGAAAAAATCTGCAAAAGAGGTATCTGTTCATGGAGTAAGCCAAAGAGATCAATAAAAAGATGGCATAATTCCTGAATTTATCCCTGCAAATATACTGAGTACTCATACCAAACATACAATTTAGTAGGCTATTTTTTTTCTAGAGTAATGAAGAAAGTCCTTTTACGAGGGAGAATCTTTCTTAAACTGGATGTAAACTAGTCATGAGGAGGACATTGGTGATGACAGGATACCTTCTAATGATAAGGATCGTAGACTTGGCACCTTAAGTATGTGACTAAATTACAGCAGGACAGCTCATCCTCTGGACAATTAGTTAATCATCTTTCCAGAAATCCAGTGGGTCTATGTTGCTAATGGCTAGCCAAGAGCCCAATGTTCTTATATGTCAGTTTCTTCTTTGCTTCATTTGTAAAGGGAAGGGAAGAGAAAACCTCATGCAGAATGAGCAGCTGAAAGTTCTCATACTGAAGCCCCTGTAAACTGGGCTTACCAGTCCAGAAGTTGGATGGGCTCTAGAAGAAAAATCTGGTGTGTTAGGATTTCCACAGATAAAATAATAATAATAATAATAATAAAGCAAATTTTTAAAAAGGAAGAGAATAGAGGAAGAGAAGAAATAAAGAATTGTTGTTCAGAGTGCATTAAATGCTTGGGTAGCTTGGATTAGAATTTATAGCTTTTATTAATATGCATTATAGTGAATTATAAGGCAATTCAAGCCATTTTGAACCCTCTGAGTCATTTTTTTATTGTTCTGTTAATGTAGTCCTTTTACACAATATTGTTTTCTGAAAACCATTTTTAACAAGCAAAGTAATGATTCTGTGTACAAGAGTACACATAGAAAACCAGTGTAGTTCTTAAGTCTCTGCATGTGCATCTGCTTTAAACAAAGATAAATGACCCAATTTTGTCACAGGAACTTGTCATCAATAATAGTATGTAAATCATCTCCATTATGACAGGTTTGGTGCATTTGCTTCTTTTGACATTTTGTGAAGCAATGGTAATGAAATTTGTGAGCTGCTACAGAGCTTTGTGAAAAAGAAAACACTTGAGATTATTTTCAGAAGTTTAAAAGAAATACCAGTTAAATAAAATATTTATTTCTGGCAGATGTTATGAATTCCATTAAGGAACCACGAATGAGGCATTTTTTACTATTTAACACTTCTTGTAGTAGTGCAACTTCTGCAAATAATCCATCCTAAAACATTTATTGCTATAAAGAAAGAAAAATTAATTGTAATCATCTTTGGGACCTCATTAATTAGTAAGATGGACTTTGTGAAACACCTTGATAAATTCTGGAATGTTTTTATATTTTCTCCTCATATAATAGCAGTCATGTTCAATTGTCTTAATGTTGCTCTGAGAGACTTAAGCATCATAAGTTTTGTCATTTTCAGTTCCTATACTGTCACTGGGTTTGTTTGTTTGTTTGTTGTAGTTAAGTACTCATATTTGGTATAACAGAATAGCAAGAATTTTAATTCAGCTAGTTTCCATGAAGATTTCACTCAAGCTGTTTTCTAGTTTTCCCTTTGTTTAAGAAGATAGCACAGCAATTTGTCCTTGAAACCTTAGACTAATCTAGTAACTGGTTTGCAACATTAACTATTATAAATATATTGGAAATAGTGAAATGAGGGAAAGAATATCTTTAGCATGAATGTAGGAGGTAAGAGTCTATAGCTTTTGAACTGGTTTTCCAGATGACTGGCTGGTAATACTGGAAGACCTTTGTAAAATAAGGCAGATAATACCACTCTGTCAATCATGACTGCTATAATGATTGGTTATTTAATATCAGTACAATTCTGTAGAAGTTACAGGTGATAAATATTATTGAAGAATATTCTGGCTTACAACAGAACTTGACTACTCATTCTACAAAGCAAGTGTGATAATTTATTGTCATAGCAATGGCTGTATCACCACAGGTTGTGGATTGATTGTATTTCTACTGTGGCATAAGCTAAATGTGAATAATTGCTAGAAGGAGAGAAAAAAAATGCTTAAACCTGAACAGCAAAAAACAAAACAAAACAAAACAAAAACCCACATTAACAAAACGTAGAGAGGGAAATACATGCACTGGGGAAAGCTACTCTTTTTGAGTAAAATTATGACGTGTGAATTTGAAAAGTTTTTTCAGTCAGAAAACCTCCACTTAGCAGACTGACGAACATTAGGTTTTGCAGAAATGTCTCTAATGGGAACTGATATTTAAAAGCAAAGGCTACTGGGGCTGATTATTTTTCTCATTAGGCAGCATCTCTAACTAAATAAATCAGATGTAGCCATATAACATTTCACAAAACCTGTCAAACTGAAGGATATAATCTGAAAACATACCATGAAATTAGCATAGATCCATGCAGAATTGGATTCAACAAGCATTTTCATCTTACACTAATTGACAAAAAGCAGTGCCACTGCAGCACAGAATTTAGCATGCAATTATTATTAGACAGACAAGTGAAAACATTCTGAATTACAATATTTTCCTCATGTTTTGATGTCAAGTGCTACCCAAACCAATGTCTGGGATAAGTAGAATTTTTTTATATAATACTGCACAGTGCTCCCTTTCTCAGCGTCTTCCTCCTTTTAATAGCAAAAATTAAGTGAGATTACTTCTCTGCATAGTCTATGCAGAAAAAGAATTAAAAATACTTCTTAGGAAGAAGTGTAGAATCAGTTCGACATGCAGATCTCAATATATCATGCATCATGCTGTGAGGTGATTACGTAGGATATATGGTCCTAAGGCCAAAGTTAGTCTCCCTAGCCTGTCTCTGTAAGGAGTGGGGAAAAAAAAAACATATGCTCAACAGATTCAGGGTTCTTGGAACAGGAGATACTCTGAAGATTAGTGCTGAATGAGTAATTAAATGCTCAAAGGTAGTGAGTGTGTGTGAGAGAGAGAGAGAGAGAGAAAGACATGGGACTGTCTATAGACAAAAGGACATTTAAATCTTTTGAACAGGATGATATTGCTTTAACTGGAAAGCAGAAGAATGCCCTCATGGTAAGATATCCTTTATCAGTACTCACAGTTTTTGGTCAGAAAATCTGAGTTCAAGTTACTTTTCTAAATCAAGAAACAAAGGAAATCTGTTATCTGTTTTACAAACTGTGTGAATACTCAATGAGGTAGTTGGTGTTTTATGTGTGTGACTGGCGTCAGAGAAGCCAACAGGGAATTTATGTGACTACTTTGCCAGTGCTAGCACTTCTCAGCAAAATATCTAATATCTAGGAACCCTAGATAAGTGAATGCATCTATCTTTTGATGTGTTTGTTTTGATGTGCTTTTCAAGCATATCAATGGCATACATCTGGGCAAACAGAGCTGTATCAGCCCATCTCTCACAACTTCTTGAGTCCCTTCAGCTTCAGGTCTCCTTAGCTATCTTCAGATTTAATACAAGCAATTGGTAGTCGAAGTGGGGGCTAGTTATGAGGTTATTGCTGATATTTGGCATAGTGCTGGTAGTCATCATTTATTAGGCTAATACATTTTGTGCATTTAAGTCTTCAAGAAGGCTCCAAGCTCTATCTGAACTTCATACAGACTTACTGGGAGAGGTGCTAGTTTTTGTAATATTGTTATTACTGTTCAGTTATTTATTGTATTTTATTCCCTTTGTTATGTGAAGCTAGCCATACGTGCTAGATTCTAGCATTCTAGAATTAAATAGACAATACACTACACAGTCGACTTTTAACATCTCTTCAGTGAAGCATGACATTGAGTTCCCTTGCAATTGGTTTTTAGCATAACTCACATTGAATAATCACCATAGTTTAAAAATTTGTACCATAGTCCAGCTTTCCCTTATCTCTGCTAATTAATGCACCTTATGTAGCAGAGATTGACAAAATTTTAGACATACTGCCCAAACAACCCTATTTTGTGATTTCGTATCAAATCAGACTTCAAGTTTTGTTAATTTTCAAGGTTTTTGTTGAGATAAAAATGAAATTGACCTGAGGCAAAACATTCTCCATCCTCCCAGTATGTGTGTAGGTTCCTTTTATAGAAGGTATCCCATAATAACTCATATCAAGCAGGGAGAGAATGACTAGAATTGTGAAAGGTCAATCCCCACTGTTTCATATACTGATATTATGCTTAATGCATGAAAAAACCTGTGAAAGGAAAAGTAATTATCAGAGAAACATTTCAGATTATAGCAGTTCTTATAAAATAATTAAACGCTCTGTTTACTCCAATCAGATACTGTGCTGATGGTATTCTACCATGATGACATCTATGATTTTAGATATATATATATATACTTAATGTAGGTGGCATTTTCAAAACTTTGGCACAGACTGTGCTGAGTTTAAAAGCAGTGTGCGCTCCTTGTAAAGGAAAAAAATCAGGAGGGTTAGCAACAAATATTATCAGTTGTAGGGAAACAGGATAATTAAAAGATAACTAAAAATAATTAAAGATAGCAAAGACTAACCTGATGTGCTTTAAGCTAAGTGAAATAATTAATCTTGATACAGGGTATATGATAAGGACTTTTCAATGTATGCTCTTATACTAGCTTGCTATTATGAAATCACATCTTTATATGCAGGAAATAATTGGGCTAAAGTTAAATATTCGTATTAGACTCACTCTGTCATTGATGCAGTTAATTTTACTGTGAAAGGTGAATTTTAGACAGCAAGTAAGCAGTAAGAATAGTAATAACCATTAGCTATGGAACTTCTGGAGCTTCCATATATATAGAAAATGAGATCCTTCTCATCTTTTTTCAGGGGTACTGGGAAGGGAAGTCAATGACTAATGAAAGATGCTGAGGTGATTAGCTGAGACTCTTCAGAGATGAAGGTTCCATGAACTGCAAAGAAACATTAATCCTCTTTCTGTTCCTGATCTGGTGTCCCACAGGGGTCAATACTTGGATTGACACTCTTTAATATCTTCATCAGTGACTTCAACACTGGGATTGAGCGCATCCTCAGAAAGTTAAGTGATGACACTAAGCTGTGTGGTGCATTCAACAGACCCAAGGGATGAGGTGCCATCCAGAGAGACCTAGACAGGCTTGAATAGCAGGCCCAGAGGAACCTCATGAAGTTCAAGAAACCCAAGTGCATGTTCTTGCACTTGGGTCATGGCAACCCCCACTATCAGTACAAGCTGGGAGACAAAAGGACAGCACTGCTGAAAAGGACTTGGAGGTACTAGTGAATGGCAAGCTGCTCATGAGCCAGCAACATGCCCTTGCAGCCCAGAAAGCCAGCCACATCCTGGGCTACATGAAAAGAAGCGTGGGAAGCAGGGCAAGGGAGGTGATCCTGCCTTTAAACTCTACGGTGGAGATTTCACCTGAAGTACTGCAACCAGATAAGGAGTTCTCAGAACAGGAGAGACATAGACCTGTTGAAGCACATCCAGAGGGCCACCAACATGATCCAAGGTATGAAACACCTCCTCTATCCGGAAAGGCTGAGAGAGCTGGGGCTGTTCAGCCTGGAAAAGAGATAGCTCCAGGGAGAACTGGGAACAACCTTCATGTATCTAATGGGGAGCTATAAGAAAGAAGGGGACAGATGCTTTAGCAGGTTCTGATGTGATATGGCAAAGGAAATGGTTTTAAACTAAGAGAAGAGATTTAGGCTGGATTTAAGGAAATTGTTTTTTTACAATAAGGGTAGAAAAGCACAGGTACTGATTGCCCGGAGAAGTGGTGGACGCTCTGTCCTCAGAGACATTCAAGGTCAGGCTGGACGGGACTCTGAACAACCTGATCTAGATGTAGGAGTCCCTGTTCACTGCAGTAGAGTTAGACTAGAAGACCTTTCATGGTCCCTTCCAACTCAAACAATGATGTGGTTCTATGATGATTCTATGATTCTAGCATGGATGATTCTTAGGATTGGTCAGGAAATGCCTTTCCTCATGCACACATTTTATCTAAGTCAATTGTTTTTTCTATTCTATACTGGAGCAAACACAAATTCTTAAAAACTCTTAATTGCTTTTGTGATGAAGAAACAGGCTTTACATAAAATGTAGATCAATTTAATTTAGATGACAAGTATTAATTGCTTATCTTGCCTCTCAGTTGGTTGTCTTGATCTATCAGTTTCATTTTGTTTTCTCCTAGTTTTTTAACCTTCTCTGAAAATTTCTATAAGTATCTTCGGCTGTTAATAACTGAGTAGAAATTTCCTTGTGAAAATTACTGTAACTTATCACTCAAAAGCATAATATTAAGCAATAATTGAGAAGATTTATTTTTATATAAAATTATTTAAATGAGTGCAGACCCTTTGCAGTTTGGTTTTTTAATTTAAAAAGCTTGTAAGATTTTTAGGAAAATTTAAATTTAATTCATTTATTACTATTTTTAGAGTGTGCATTTCATCACCACAATTTCATACTATTCATCTTAGAGTTAACTGAAGTACAATTTAGGAAAAAGTAGATGATAGTATTCAGTTGTTCATTATGTTGACTTTCTGAGATGATGGTAAAAGTAAGTATTAATTAGTGTCAACCATGATAATATCTTTTATAATACTGATTTGTTAGAAATGAATTGAGGTCAATGATTCCCATTCACACAGTGTTCCTAATAATGGCATCTTTTTAATGAATTATAAAGAGTTTCATGTCTGTAAATTGTCACTATTTAAAAGAAAGTAAAATTGGTAAAAATAAAATGTTCTCTCTGTTTTTTAAGCATAATATCATGGGCCAATATCATAAAATAGTAGGCATTATTTTTGGAGCTATCCTCTTAGTTATACCTGCCTGTGTTCGGCTTTCCTGGCTAAGTGTAAATTGCTGATTCCTCTGTGAACTGCACTGAGTCAGATGTTCTACTTTGCAGGACTTAATGTCATAGAAGGCAAATGCTTGACCAAAGGAATCTCTACTCTGTGGAGAGGAGATTGCAAGGTCTTTTCCAGATTTCATTAAGAAGTGTGCAACAGAAAAAACTGTAATAAAACTGCTTAAATAATAAGATAGAAACAGGAAGAAAAATATAGATTATGAGTAAATCTTACATTTTTTTCTGATGCTGCAATCTCCACATCTATACATCATCAGACAAATACCAGATGAATTCTCAGAGTACACTGTGCACATCTTATCTGTGAAGAAGTTCAGTCTGTGTTGCCTCTGGTTTTGTGTGCCAAAACAAAATATGTCTTTTCCTGACAGAATAGGATTTTATCTCTTTCATGACATGCATCTAAGCTCAGCACTGACGATCCCAGTGCGTTCCAGCACCATTACTTGCATACAGAAAGTCGGTTATATGGCAGTTATTGATGTTACAGCTTCTCAATAACTTCTCAGACCAGTACACAGACCAGTAGAGCACATGTTCTTTACCCAAGATCACTAACTACTCAAATATGGTGTCTTCCCAAAGGCACCAAATACAGAGTGCTGGTCAGCTAGTGCATTATGGGGTAGAACTAATACACCTACTGCAGATCATTCCTGTAAACAAATTGTAGACGTCTCTTTGACAAAGCAATATTGTGAGTACAGTCAAAAAGGCATGTTTGAGTGGCAAGGTTTTATTCCCATACAATTGGTTTATGATTTCTCTGAACTGGTGAAGCTAAGGGAACATTTATTCTGAGAAGTTCACTTGCTGCACATTCATTTGTTTTCTGAACAAACTTTTTGTTTTGACTATTAAACAGAGTACTTCAGAGGAAGAGGAGTGGGTGAATTAATGAAAATCAAAAAGTAAAAACACACTTCACATACAATTTTATTTTCTCTTCTTAGTATTCAGGTTCTGAAAAAAGTATTCCAGGCTGTCTTCAAAAATATACATGCCATTGTGACATATCTGGTGGAGGGCTGGCCCTGAGCTTCTATTTCTCTGCATCAGGGATATAATTGAAAGCTAGCAAATCCAGACAGCTCCTGAAAAGATCAGTGTTTAGTCCTTCATGTTCAACTGGTAGGTCAAATAACTATTTGCACTAAATCATCAAGTAATTTGGCACTGGTACACTGCTAAAATGTCATGGATTTGATTGTTGTCTTTTTTTTTGCAAGATTCAATTTGAGTCTTTTTTAGGAGATGTGTTATGTTTGCCAGTCCTATTGCACTGAGTGGGAGATGAAGATGTCTGACAGTTCTGAGGAAGAACTCAGAGTTAGTAACAGCAAGTGTTACCCGTCACAACCTTAGATGAAACAGCATTTTAATAGGGCTACAGCTATTACTTATTTGAAATAGAACAACTGATGAAAGTACATGTACAAAAGCAGAGTGTACACAGCAGAGAAAAGCAATTTGCCCTTTCTGTTACCGTTCCTACTTCTTGGGAATTTTCAGAATAAGAGGAAGAAAAAAAAAAAAAGTATAAGCAGCAATTCATTCCAGACCGTTGAGGGGATTTTAGATGTCTTGGAAATAAAAGCAGTGCATGGTGACAAACAAGAACTGAGAAGTAGTAAGGTAATGGAAGAACTGCTTGACAGTGGGTATGCCACTACTGAGCACTCATGATGAACCACTGAAGTTCAACTCAATGAAAGCATTCTGATATCACTCAGGAGTGACTCTTCCAGTTTTGATGCAGACCTGTAACATGGCTCTCTTGACAATCTATTCATCACTTTTACATGCTACATTTCATTAATGTTAAATGTATAATATGTTAAGCATCATAGTTGTTTTCAGATGGATTGCTTTACTGAGAATTAATTCTCTGACCGTGGGCATTCCCAAACAGCTTTCTGCTTCAAAATTCTAGACGAAAACATCCCTCCCACTTAGCACTTCATAGCCAGCAGTGTGTGCTTCCAGCACGGAAGGCCAACTGTTGTTCTGGGCTGCACTAAAAAAGGGGTGGCCAGCAGGGAGAGGGAGGTGATTGTCCCCTTCTACTCAGCTCCTGTGAGGCCCCATCTGGAGTACTGCATCCAGGACTAGGGCCCCCAGTACAGGAAGGACTTGGAGCGGGTCCAAAGGAGAGCCACTAAGATGATCAGAGGGCTGGAATACCTCTCCTGTGAGGAAAAGTTGAGGGAACTGGGCTTATTTAGCTTAGAGAACAGAAGGCTCTGGGAAGACCTCATTGTGACCTTCCAGTACTTGAAGAGTGCATATAAACAGGAAGGGGAATGGCTGTTTCTGGGGGTGGATAGTGATAGGACAAGGAGAAATGATCTTAAACTGAGACAGGGGAGGTTTAGGTTGGATATTAGGAGGAAGTTTTTCACACAGAGAGTGGTGACGCACTGGAACAGGTTGCCCAAGGAGGTTGTGGATGCCCTATCTCTGGATGCATTCAAGGCCAGGCTAGCTGTGACTCTGGGCAGCCTGGTCTAGTAGTTGGAGACCTTGTACATAGCAGGGGGCTTGAAACTCAGTAATCACTGTGGTCCTTTTCAACCCAGGCCATTCTATGATTCTGTGATTCTATGATTCTACGATTCTATGATTCTATGATTCTATGATTCTCTGATTCTATGATCTGAGTTCACTTTAAGCCCTGTAGCTTAAAATAAAACTCATACATTCCCTTGCCGTACAGAGCTATGTTATTGATTGCAAAGGTGGAAACAATGCCTCCAAAGAAAATTATAAAGTGGGAAAACTTAATCTTAGATGACTTGATAAGAATCTTAGCTGCTCCCGTACCATAGGTAGCTTGGGGATCTTTTGCTTTATTCTGTGCAGAGATGCAGTCCTAGTGCAAAAGCTACTTCAGTTCTCTTTTAGAACAGCGCCTGACAAGTAGATGTCCACTCCCTATCTTTGAAAATTCCTTCAGACTAGAAGGAATAGCCTGTTTTGTGAAAGACTGAACATGAACATATTGTCTGAAAAAATATTTCTCTGACACCTCACCTAAAGTAGCTTAAAATTACAGCTGTTTTTAAATAAATAAATAGAAAAAGCTGAAAACAAAAACACTACAAAATATCAGGAGTATGATTTAAAGGTCAAAGGGAAAGTTCTAAATTCTTAACATGCCATAAAAGAAAGACAAAAGTATGCCTGGATCAGTAGAAATGTTCTCCTGGTACCTATAAACCAAAATAAATACAGGAAGGTGGGAGAAGAAACATGAACTATTCTGGACAGTTTCTTAACATTCACTTTTGCAGGATATATCTCTCAATGGTCTTCATCAGTTGCCAGAAGCGTCCACCGAAAACAACCTTGATTACTCTGAGAATGTTTCGTACTTAAGAGGATTTTTTATTCTTGCATTGTACACTCTTTACGCGCCTCAAAGATCCAGACTGTCTGCACCCATGGAAAAGGAAGCCTTCAATCCCAGAAGAAAGGTAAAAAATAGAAATTCTCACCAGCAAGAACAACTGGTCATGAAGAATAACTATATTTGAGGTATGCAGTGAAAATCTTTCTGAGCAGATATTGATATATTTCTTAAATCACATGGATTTTTTTTTTTTTCTTGCAAGAGTAAATCCTTTAAAATTTAGCAAGGTATTTTGCATTCTTAGTTTCACTACACATCAGAGTCATTTTATGGGTGAGAAACTGATAGGTCTTTACTTCAAAAAGATATTACAGACGTAAATACAACCGTTGTACAACATCTATAGCTTGCATTGCCATATCGTAAGGGAACATGAAACAGAAATACCAGCTAGAAAAATAGAATGACCAGATAGGGTAGGAACCTTGAAACATTTTTAGATTATATTATTTAATTTGTCTTTATAGTAGTTGGAATCAATTTTCTGCTTATTTATGATGACATTTGCTGTTCTTCAGAACAAAAGAAAAATTCATTAGACTGTTTTGTGATAAATTCCTAACTATGACACTTTAATTAACAAAAATTTAACACAGCTCAGATGGCTGGTTTACAGATTCATAGTTCTGTATATTTTCTAATTAATTAACATTTGTTTAATGTTTCAAACATGACAAGAACCATGAAAGCAATAGGCACAGTTAGTCACTCCTTTACAGACTTTAGATGAAGGAATTAGCTCAGCTTGGTTAGGAGGAATATAATCTAAGTAGATGGTTACAGAAATTTGGTAGATTTATGGATGGCAGAAGGAAAATGAGACACAGTGTTAAGGACATTGTATTTACCTTGACATTGGCATGTACAAATGGGACACTTGAATTTCCACATTATTTGACATGACAATGGCTGTATGTTTGTGCATCTCTTCAAGTGTGCCTTCACTTTTCACTTTACCCATTTCTCTATTCTTTTATGTGTTATTTTCATTTCTTTAGGTTTTGATTCTTATTTCTTACTTCATTGCTGAATCAGTGCAATCAATGACTTTTGATATGACCAAGATTAAAAAATAGAACCTTTGTGTCTAACCTCCTGCATCTTACAGGTGAACAGCTGAACTGCGTATATTTTCCTTCCTCTAGTTATACCTTCCTGGAGATGTGATTGTTATGGTAAAGAATGTCTCTATACCTTCCTTAACAAAGCACTTCAGTCAGATTGCAGTTGGATCAACTTTTTAAAAAGCAAAATGCAGGAACAAATCATAAATATGTTTCTTTTCCCATTACTGTCAATCTGGAGTTTCCCAAGAGTTACTGTGAAAATAATGTGAGAGGAATAATATATTCAAGACATTATGCTGGTAGACTGCATTATAACAGGGAATAAAATCTGAATCAGTATCTTTTATCTAAGTCTAAACCATCCTTCTTCACTGCAGAGAAGAAAAGAGACATACACTAAGCATTGGAGAGGAAAAGACAAGTACTCAATCCCCTGATACAACTATAGTGATTTTTGGTTTATCTCTTTGTTTACTGAAACTGACTTATTATTTTTTAACATTGCCTTGATAATGTCTGCAATAAGTTCACTAGACTTTCAAATAATTTATCTTGCTTCTGGATAGAGCCGTATCTCATATTTTGGTATGATGAACCTAGATTATATATTCTTCATGGTGAAGCAGTGGCCGGAAGCAGTATATTGATTCATCAGACAAAAAGTGAATTAAATATTGCTCACCATCCTAGAGAACTTGAAATTATTTAATGGTTTCCTGCATTTTTCCAATGCAGGAAACCAATCCAAATCTAGATATTTACTACCTTCTAGGGAAAAACTTTGAATCAAGTTCTCAAACAAAAGACATTTACTTCTCTGGGTGGCCCCTGGGAGTCACTATATACTAAATACAGTATTAAATAAGCTATTAATAAAAAATCTTTTCCATAACAAAATACAAATCCATCCAGCATCTTTATTAGCCCTTGGCACATGGTGCTGATGATCATATCATTGTCTGGTCTTTTAAAAATAGGATGAAGATCTTGTCCCACAGGAATATCTCACTATGCTCAAGGATAATCACAGGTAATCAGATTACTTTTCTTTTCTTTTTTTTTCTTTTCTTTTCTTTTCTTTTCTTTTCTTTTCTTTTCTTTTCTTTTCTTTTCTTTTCTTTTCTTTTCTTTTCTTTTCTTTTCTTTTCTTTTCTTTTCTTTTCTTTTCTTTTCTTTTCTTTTCTTTTCTTTCTTCTCTTTCTTTTTTTTTTTTTGAGGAATTTAGTTAGTTAGTTAGTTAGAAAATTGGAGTTGTCTGAGAGTTGCATAGGTACTGCTAAGTTATCACTAACCAGTGATTATGTATATTTTTGTGTTTAAATCTTTCTGAGTATGTGTTAACTAAAACAAAGTAATGCACTCCTCTTGTTTTCTTTCTATAAATTTGGAAATAATTACTTTGATCTTAACAGTGGTTTCCCTTGACCTAATTTCTTCTAGCAAAGATGGCATCATTAGTTGCCATATTGCTGATGTATGACTTTAACTTGCCATCAGCCTGTAAGTGCTGCTTTTATCCAACCCAGACTGATGACCTTCAATTATCACATCAGTCTGTTCAGTTTAAGATGTCTCAAGACAAAACTGACTGTAGGAAGCAGTGTCACTAAACAGAAATTGGCTTAAAACAGTAAAATTCTTTTCCCACTGAAGCAGCCCTTGGAGTGCTCCCCCCACCTTCTCCCCCACCCCGCCCTCCTTTTTTTTTTTTTTTTTTTTTCCCCTATTCTCTCCCTCATCTCACCAGAAGGGGGAGCAGAGTGAGTGGAAGGCTGTGCTGTGCTCTCCTGCCACAGCAGGCTACTGTCAGCCTGAGGGAAAACTGAGAAAAATTATAACATATTATTATAATATGTTATTAACATATAATTAGATCCTCTAGGGCTATGGAGGCAAAAGTTCAGCCTGGAGAGTACAAGAGAGGAGAGGAGAGGAGAGGAGAGGAGAGGAGAGGAGAGGAGAGGAGAGGAGAGGAGAGGAGAGGAGAGGAGAGGAGAGGAGAGGAGAGGAGAGGAGAGGAGAGGAGAGGAGAGGAGAGGAGAGGAGAGGAGAGGAGAGGAGAGGAGAGGAGAGGAGAGGAGAGGAGAGGAGAGGAGATCTCATAAATGTTTATAAACATCTAAATTGTGGGAGTCAGGTCGATGGGGCTAGGCTCTTTGTAACGGTGTCCAGTGACAGAACAAGGGGCAATATGTATGAGCATAAGAAGTTCCATACAGACTTGAGGGCCACATAACTTTAAGGGTCACAGAGCACTGAAACAAGCTGCCCAGAGAGGTTGAGGACTAGAATTTTTCAAAGCTGCCTGAATGCCTACCTGTGCATCCTAACCAACTGTAGCGAAGTTGCTTTAGCAGGGGGTTGGTCTAGACGGTTTCCAGAGGTCCTTTACAACATTCATGATTCTGTGATTGTGTAAGATGACACCAGAAATTGATAGAGAAGAATGTAAAACAACTTGGATACTTAGTGATACTTCATTAAAAAGGGACAATAATTGCACACTAATGTGGAAGATACTGAGCAGAAGAGTGACGGTCACCATATCTTTTAATAAGGACACAAGTGGGTCAGACAAGAGAGTGATAACAGCTGTCTCCTATGCTTTTGTTCTTAAAACAGATCACCTTTGAAAGATATAGGTATCATACTCTTAAACTGCCAGTTAATCAACACAGCCTATAGAGGCACACACATACATATGTATATCAAATGTTCTTCAGTTGTTTCTAGGTGAAGATACTGTGTGAAAGCAGGCTAGATGGAAGTTGCTGATAATCCATGAATGAGCTCATGTAGACAAGATTTAAATTTCCAGCTGAACTCAAGTGATAGAAAGCATCCAGAGATCTATTGTTCTTATGCAAGGTTTACACTTAAAGAGTGATAAGTTATTCCCCGAGGCTAATGAACAGAAAGATACAGAGCGATTGGGTAGAAAAGCAGATTGCTTAGGGTCGACAAAAGACATTATACTTTTGCAGTGTACAGAGAATCTGCCTGCAGATGGGCAAGGCCCTGGAGAGAATCTGTGCTAAACTATGCCTTGATGGAGTTCATGGTTCATTAATCTGTGACATGGTTACGTCTCAGATGAGGTCATGAAAGGAAAACATATCAGCAGAAGCATATTTTATTAGAGAGTATAAAGACAGACAGTTCCCTGTTTTAAGAAGAATTAGTACTGCTATTTCAGGAGTACTATAATTTTAGGTGGAAGGCACTCTGTGGCTCGCAAAAGATGGGAAATGCTTTTGGGATAACATGACAAAAAGGAGAACTATCATAGAGATAGTAACTTTAAAAATTGGTAGTTTGGTAGATAAAACTTAATGTAAGACCTATGTATTAATGGTTTTAAATTCATTCGGTTTCCATAGAAAATATTATGGGGAAAAAAATTAAGAAATTTTAATAAAGCCTGCAAATTGGAATGCAACTCAGTACAGCCTCATATGCTAATATTAGTCCTATTAAAATAACTAAGATGAATCACTGTGTATACCTTATCTTAACTTTTTTACATTAAATTTAACTTGCATTAAAATTAAACCAAACATCTGAAATTTTATTGGAATCAGATTTGGTGAGTTTTTCAGCTTGGCAGGTTTTGAAGTGTTTTTCTAGAGAATTTTCTAATACATCCTAACTAACACAGGTACTCAAGACTTGTAAAGGCTGGCCAAAACTATTCTGTACTGGTCATCATAAATAGGGACTCTTAATCTGTTAAGTGTTAGAAGAGCTCTTTCAGATGTCTTCTGTGTCCTAATATGAAGATGTATATGAAAAACTCATCAGATTTCTTTGGACAAATAATTTATTTTTTCTCCCAAATAATTTAAATTCACAGTAAATGAAGCTCAGACCATTGAAACTTCTTTGAATGTTAAGAAGTTTCTGACACTAGGGATTTTTTCCAGTGTTTCAAAATTTAATAAAAATGAGTACTGTTAGGCCAGAAAACTCCACAGTTAGCTCATTTACTAATACAGTCTGCTATTCCAACAGAGTTGCTGATTCAAAAATGTTTATACCTAATAAGTGATTAACATGCTATGCTGTTTCTAATAGGTTGGAAAACACTTCATCATACTTTGGTAATGTAATCAATCATCCTGTTACTTCTTAAGTACAAACAAACAAACAAAAAACCCCACTTGTTGAACATTTCTAGCTTTTCTGCTTTATTTTACACAGTCTATCTCCACTGACTAATGGACACAATTTTTTTTTTTTAATTTTCAAATTAGTAAATAACTACAATTATTTTTATTGTCATTAGCTCTAGTAACCACGAATTTCTTTCTTTGCATACTTATCATCCTGTATCAACATAGTGCACTCATTAACTTTGAATTTATGTATGTTGCTAGACTTGTCTCCTTCTTTACTGTTCATAAAATTGTAAGATTTCTTATTGTGTCTTTTTTTTCTTAATAAAATTTTATTTAATGTTATATTTTCTCTTGATTAAGAAATTGTATCAGTATCTTAGTACATACAATGAACTTTTCCTAAAATAACAGAAATTCTAATTTCTTTTCTTTTTTTTTTTCCTCTTTCTTTGGTTGAATATTCTCAAGCCTTAGGAGACTTCCTGTTTACAAACAGTGAGCATACATTTGCTGCTGATAAGATAGGTTTTTTTTGTTTTTTTTTTTTTTTTTTTGCTTATTTTAAATGCAATCAGGTCCCTAGTCATCACAGGTACCTAAACAACATTGAACTTGACCTATCAAGCCATTACTTTAACCTAGATGTCCCACAGTGAGATCTTAAGGAGACATCTGGTGACAGAAGTAGACAACTTTGGCATCTATCAGTTCCCAACCAGTTGAAAAATCCTGTAGTGTTAAATCAAAATTGTGATTAAGCTACCTTTATCTATTTTAAGGTACCCTTCTTGGGCTTCTTGGGCAGGTAAAAGTAATGAATCACAATTGAGAATTCAACTCTTTGCATTTTGCTCAGTAAAAATGTGAAGCATATTATTTTATGAGTGCTTATATTTACTGTTGCTATTTGCGCTTTTAAGTATCTAAACAAATGTATAAAGAGTTCCAGCTTTTACTGAAGTAAAATATTACGCTTCATAAAGTTGTGATATTGGTGATTTAAAGTATATATTCTTGAGGTAAAATTTTCCTGATAATGTTATTAAGAATACATTCACACTGGAATGTGTTAAGAATTAAATCACACTACCTTGAATTAATATTATATATATATATAATTGATACAGGTAGGTATGGTGTATGTAGTGTCCAAGGGCTTCCTAGGTACCTGTGAATGAAGGATTTGATTTCTCTGTGCTTCAGTTCCTCCATTGTGATAACTTTGCCACACTTTGACTTTTCTATTTTGATGTAAGTCTTTTCAGGGATGAGTTTGTCCCTCACGTTCCTTGTATTCATAATGGACTCTGATTTCCTGTGCCTCCAGGCTCTGCAATAATACTAACTGATTCACTTGATGTTTACAGTAGAGAAGGTTTTGAGCTACATAACATAAATTCTGTTTTAATTAGTTTCTTGTGCTGAAGTCATTGTCAGAGCAGATGATTTCTTTTCAACCCATACCTATATGCCAACATTTGGGAAAGTCACATGAAGAATTTTCAGAAAACTTAAGTTCTGATTGTTACAGTTGTTACAACTTGCAGGATACAGTCATTTAGAAGTGTTGAAAGCCAAAGTCTTGTATATTTCAAAGTAAAATTTTAGAACACTTATTATTCTTTTTCATTTTGTCTACTTTTTTGGTTTGGTTTTGTTGTCTTTGTTTTGATTTCCATAAATTACTAAATCATTGCCACATATTTGTGTACTATAATACTGCTTTTTAAATTTCACTTAATAACTAGAACATCTTTTCAATCCAAAGGATAGGCTTGAAGTCCAAAAGATTATCATATTTTCCAGTTTATTAGTTGCTGTTCTATTTTAGTCTCAGATACTCGAATTAATGGTTTTTCAGGAAAAAAATCTGTACACCTGATTTATGACTTAAGAATAATACTTGCACGACTGATAATGATTCTTAGATAAAATGCTTGAAAAACATTATTCTATATATATATATATATTAAATACCTTTAAATGGTGTAAGGATGTATGTCCTCGACATGGCACATATATATTTTCTCTTGGGTTCTAAAGCTTAGCCGAGTCCTATTTTGTGAGACTGGTAGGCATATTTTCCTTTAGGTAAAATAAAGAAATTAAATCTTTGACTAAATCTCTAAACATGAAAATTCTGCTCTTTCTGACTGTTACTTAGGTGCATGAATTTATGTGTCATCAGTGTCCGTTGCTCTCTCTGCCTCTCTGCCCCCACAGAGGAAAACACATCCTGTTTTCAATAGTGCTGGCTTTGCTTCCACACCCAGGTCAGTGCTCACTGCCATCCCAGAGCTCACTTCCCTGCAGAGCTGATGTTTCTATGGCAAACAAGCCCAGCATATTCAGTTTGCCAGAATAACGACTGATCAGTACATGTAATGATTCCATGTTTAGCTTATAGGAACAATGCTGTCAATTGGTAATTGTCAATTGTCAACTGCTACCAATTAGAAACATTTCCTTTTTTTTTTTTTTTTTAAGAACATCTGAATGCATCGCTTTACCCATTCTGTTTCAGAAAAACTGTGGTTATATTGTGTAATTAATAAACTACGAGTTCTGACATGCTTTACCGCAAAGTCCAGTCAGAGGTAACGTTGAACAGTAACAACATTTCCAGACTCCTGATTGACAGAGCCCATTGTGGTGCTGCTGATTCGAGGAGGTGAAGGGGAAGAGATAACCAAGCAGATGATACTGCCTGAATTTTATTAAAGAAAATATAAATATTTCTTTTAATATTAGTTCCCCAGCTAAGTAATTGTTGTAATTTCCTTTAGACAATGATAAGAACAAGACAGAGTAGTTCAGAGGACAGTCTCACTTTTAAAATATGACCTCCACTATAGTTAATCTGATTTTGCAGCACAGCTGGAGAAATACAAATGTAAAGTCCAATATACCTTACTAGTCCTACAGGAGGATCAAACAAGTGGTTTGCACAATTTCAAGTGCATTGTTATAACTAATCACCTTTCTGCTAACTTAATTACTTCAGCAGAAATCATTTCTGTTTTGTCCTTTTCAAGAGGCATACTACTCCTGGAACATCTGCACACACAATAATGTATTTAGAAAGTGCTCAAGCAAGGCTTGATTAGAACTGCAGGAATAATATATGCTCCTATCTAAATTCAGTCTAAATCCTATTTTATGAATTCTTTTATAATGCAATGTAATAAATGCCAGTACAGGGAATGTCACAGCTGCAGGTGAAAAAGCCTGCAGCATGTATACAGGCCTCTCAATCACTCAAAGAGATGAGACAAAACACAGAAGAGTAGGGAAAGAAAAAAAAATAATAATTAAAAAAAAGGCATCCAGAATGCTGCAAGGAAAGACAATGCAACAGTCTTACTTTACAAATCAGGTCTTGCTTAAGGATCTGGAGGAATGATATATACCATTCTGACAGAAATCCTTCAGGTGATGTCGTGTGCTCCCAGCACATCGCAGAGAAAAAAATAAATCTCTCTGGACTAAAAATGCTACTTTTAGGACTTAGACATCTGTGTGTGAAAATTTGGAAGAGGTAGAAAGGGTGAAAAAGAAGCACTGAAGAAACACAAATTGATATGTGCATGAACTATGATGCTTCTATGCTGATGAAAAAAACTTTCTGTGAGATATTGCATAAAGGTGTCACTCCCAGTGAATCCACCAAACATCACGGTGGTATATATGAAATTAATATGAGAATATTAATGACTTTATGGCTCAGGTTAATTTATGAAGAAACAGATGCACTACTCCAAGCAATAGCCACTGGAGATCTTGTCCAAAGGCAAGTCATGATCTGCCCTTCTTATTTAATAGACTACATGCATTTCTGTATTTAACAGGGACATTTGAAATTGTTCGGCAAGATTCTTTCTTTTTCTGGTGCGTTTGTAGATAGAGTCAAGTACTCTTTTACTCTATATACTGAATAGTTTAATTTTGTCTAGTTACCAAGTTCCTAATTAATGTCTAAGTCCATATTGAATTAAGAGATAAATTTTACTGGGTTTTTTTTTTTTTTTTGGAGTTGTCTAATAGAAGAAAAGAAGAGTAAGTGCTGCTATTAACTCTTAATAACTGAATTGCAGCCTTTCTCAAACCTATCTTATCTTCTATTTCTTCATCCCATATTTTTAGACTTACCCCTTTGCACCCTCACTGACCAAATGATCCCATTCTAGGCTACTACCAGCTGTGAGGACTTCAATAAGCAATTTTCTCTAAGTGCTTTCTCCCAAACCTTTCTTATATAGCTTGCAATCTTTCTTATTGAAACAGAAGGTTTATGAACATTTTGGCTAACAAAAGCACAAATGACAAATCAGACCTCATTTTAGCAGTGTGCTTAGTGTAGGAGATTCATGCATTCAGAGGAAGTTCTGTACAAGTTCCTACTTCATCCTTATTTAGAAATACTTGCCTTTATAAATTCACAAGCAAACTAAGGCATATGAGTATTCAAAATAACTCTCTACACTTCAATACTCCACAAGGGTAGTGTCTCTGTCCAGTGCAAATGTGCTTTTCTCCACTGGCTGCAGTATAGTCATAGTATGTTAGAACAGAAAATAATTTCTGTCATGGGACAAATTTCCACTCTGCATTTTGGAGTGTTTGTGCCTGCAATATGTCACTTTTGGCCGTGAAGACTATCACTCAAAAGAAAAAAACAGCAACAAAAAAACACCTTAGTTGTTTTATAGTTTTATAATACTCCTAGAGTGTTTAAAAAGTATACTGACATTATTACTGCCATCATTTCAGCTGTAGAAATACATGCGTATTAAAATTTTAATTTGCATAATTTTGTTACCATTTAGAAATGCCAGTAACTTAACAAGTGTTAGTAAGAAAGTTAAATCAGAGTAATTATTTCTTACAGTTATTTATATTTGAAAAATGAAGCATTTTTCAACTCACAGGAAAATGGATCCTTTGCCTTTTTTCCTTAGTAGAATTATTCTGCTATTTTTTTTCCCTTTCTCTGTTGTTCTTTCTATAGTCATTTGACCTATTAAATATGGAGATAATCCAATAATGCCAAATAAAGATAATATACATCAGATTCTTAACTGGTCTTTTACTTCTTTCATGTACTGGGTAGAAACTGAGTAATGAAAATGATAAACTGACTGTTGGAAATGGCACTAGATTTATTTTATATTTATTTTATTTTACATTATTTAACGTATGTTTTAAAGCTGCACTATTAATGAAAAGCAGAAGAGGACAACTCCAAATAATGTTTCTGTTTTGTTAACATTTCTTTTACTTTAATGTAAAGCACCTACTTCTGCAGATGCAGACTTACTGGAGGAAAGGGAGAAAAGACATGCAGCACAGGGATATTTACCTCTTCTGCTAGGACCACCTATCCAAAGTATAATATCATATTGCCACGTATTGCTATGCACTGCATTTCCAACTGTACTGCAGTGAATTTAGGTATTAGTAGGTCACTGTGCAGGTAAACAAATCACTGCTGTTACACACTCACATAATCTGCTGAGTCATGAACTTTGGCAACAAACCAAGAAAAAATATGCTTGCAGAAATGTGGGAAGCCAGAAATCAATGAACCTTGTGGACGAGACACAATGTTTTTTTGAAGTTATTGTAACAGAGCCTTACAATAAGGCAGAAGGCCATGAAGCATTGATTCTATCATCATATTCTGCCACCTGCGAGATAACGCCACATTTGTACTAACTGGCCATATATTTCTGATCCTGGTGAGTAAACACAGACTTCTTTCTGAGTCAGAAGCTGTTTCCTTTTGCAAGTTCACTGACAAGACTAAGACATTTCAGAGGATAAAAGGAAGGAAGGAAGGAAGGAAGGAAGGAAGGAAGGAAGGAAGGAAGGAAGGAAGGGAGGGAGGAAGGGAGGAAGGGAGGAAGGGAGGAAGGGAGGAAGGGAGGAAGGGAGGAAGGGAGGATAAGAAAATAATGAATTATTGCAAAGGCTCAACACCGTATCCTCAAGTGAACTTAAAAGGCAAGTGTCAAGTCATCAACTGAGTCAGATTCTCTAAATACAGTTGCACTGTTTTTATATAGTAAGATTTTGGGTATGTTTGGGTAAAAGGTTTTACTTCTTTGTATAGAAGCATTTATTTCTCTTCAGGCATAGCAATAGGCCCAAAGTTGTCAGCAATGTGTCTCTCACACTCGGGTGTTACATAAGTTCTTCCTGATTTGCAGCTGGAGTTCCCAGCGGAGAATGGTTTGGTCTGAAATGTCTGTTGACTTTGAGAAAAACAGTATTTTGTCATGCTCTTGCACATTAGACAGGAAGACAACCTCTCTGATGTGAGCTTTTAGTAATACATGGACTTGTTTCCGTTTGTGTTGAGAGCAATTCCAACGGAATTTACCAGTAAACTGCTCAATATTGTCCTGTTTATCTGAATCTTACTGATGACAGAAAATGTTTGTCTCACTTTCTAGCATGTGCTCCAGTACTTCCATCTCAGACATTATAATCTCTATAACTTGCTCATATCTGAAGCTGGCAGGACAATTCAATATAGCAGGACAAGCTGAAGTCTCTGATGTTTATCCCTGAAGCTACTGTGATCCGGGGAGAGCTTGCTGACATCTGTGAGACTGGAGGGAGCCTCTTCCAACATTAGCTGATGTCCATAGTACACATGCTGAAATGTGCCTTTTGGGGAGGAAATTACCATTGCAAAATTGTTGGCAATTTAAAGGCCTTTAAGTGGAACACCAACTTGCATAAGGCCAAATTTTAGTCTTCAGAGCATTACTGTCTTCCAGCACACAGAGAGAGCACTGTCAGACACATTGCTCAGCATCTTTTATTAGGCCAGTGTTTTTCCCTGGGGGAATTCATTTATTACTATGTCTAAAGCTGCTTTATTGTTATAAAATTGTATTTACTTAATCTGAACCAGTAAAAAGAACTGATAGCAAGTGGTCAGAATAAGAGCCCAAGGGATCAATTCTAGAAAAATTCTGCATGAAAAGGCGAATCTTTCCTTGCAGAGACCTTACTTGAGACACTGATCTCAGGGGATAGGTTGTAGAACAGCAGATGTTCCTCATGCTTGCAGCAGAAAAGCAGTTTTCTAAAATTCGTCTGAGAGTTCAAAAATATTTTATGTATGTTCAGTAAAAGGTAAAAACTGAAGTACTATGACAGGATTATATCTTCAACTACAACTAAATTGTTGGTTTCATTTACTGGAAATTTCATTAGAATGAGTCAGATCCACCAATCTGGTTTGCATTGCTTTCCTGAGACAAAGCATCTGTAAACCTTAACTCAGTGGTATTATTCCATGAATTATTGTTAATTAATTCAACCACTGCTAGCAGAAGTTATTTTACAGAAAAACAGAACTTTTTTCCCCACTGATTAGTAAAAGAAATATGCTAACTATTCAACACTCCATAAATTAAAAGAGTAATAATACTTTTTGTAATTCTGTAGCCTGAATTTACCTCATTCTACAGACACTTCTAAAAAGAAAAAACAGCAGTGTAAATTTCTGATAAATTACAAGACTAAGCTGCATTCATGTTATCCTAATCAGCTTAATAATGCTATCATTATATTTGGTTGTTAATTATTTTCTTCTCTTATATTTAAGACTGTTCTCCCCTTTTCTTTTAATCTGATTAAAACAAGAATATCTTTTAACATTTTGCATTCTCCCTTTCATGAGAAGAATGGCAATATTATCACAATTAAAATGAAACGTTCAAGGAGAGCTGTCTACTTCCAGATCTTTGAGAGGAGGTCTACAGAGCTAGTTGGTTTAATTGAACTAATGAATTCAGTCTACAGTACCCCATGCAGATATTCTTTTACTTTAGCAGCTATATTAAATGTTTTCTATTAAAAGTCACATTAAATTGGAAAAATTATCTGTCTGCATAATCCAAAATGTGCACATTGATTTCTCCAATTTTACATCTGACTTTTTATTCTGCTTTGTAATATTTTCAGGAGCATGAACAAAGGATTGAAAATCATAAGGATTTCTACCCTTTGGTTAGAGAAAGTTATGTTCTTGCATGTAAAATGATCCATCAATCTTTTGCATTAAAATTTAATGTGATTTTTGTCGTCTTTCCATACTCTCTATTGCTGCTTTGCACGGAGCACCACTTTGCTGTCAAGGTTCACAGAATGGCCAAGTACTCAGGGCAGTTTCAACCCCTATTAAAGTTGACATGATTTAGACTGTGGTTGAGATGACCTTTTCCTTTTGGAGTTTGATATAACGCATTTTTTAGTCAGTCTTACCCTTCAGGTCCAATTCAACCATACACTGTAGGCCATCAAAAGACAGGCACTGTCTTCAACAGAGTCAGATTGAACCCTCAAGGTTACACTGACTGTGTTTACATCATGGATTGCAGCATTTTATTTTTTTCTTTGAAAAAAATACATAATGTAGCTTTCACAAGAATCAAACTGATACTCAGTATTGTCATATTGAAAATAATAATTTTGTAAAAATTGTGGAGGATTAGATTTTTATAGTCAACTGTCTTAGAGATAGACATCTTAGATAGATGTCTACGGTAATTATATCATAGATACAAATATTTTTATGAGGAAACTTGCTTGAATAATTTTATATACATATTCACATCATTTATATTTAGAAGTGGAGTTCATTTAAAATGAAGGAAAGAAGGAAAAAACAGCACAAATTAGGCATATCATAATATATCCAAGTTTGCTAGCTTTTTTAATCATGATAGTAAAGAAACCTTAATTCAGAGGATGAATGACGACATTGTAAAGTGTCAGATAGAATGCTGTGCGGGAGTTCTATTAGACTTTATTTTCATATTTTCTGCTGCTTATATACCAAAGATAATCTCAAAACTATATTTGACCAGAAACTATTATAACTAAATAAATCAGGAAACGCAACATGCTTTTCATTTAAGAATAGCACTTCCTCAACCACTGTGTAGAATTCCATCCCTTCCTCACAGGACAACTTCATTCACATTGTATAGAAAATGTATACAAAAATTGAGTTAGATGTCTGAAGTAGGTATTCTAGATTTATTTTTTAATGTTGATCCCATAGAAAATCATTGTTTTAATTGTACGCATTTCAAAAATATAACTTGGAGACTTAAAAATACAACATGTATTTAAAAAACTTGTATAAAAGAAGTACAATCATGTTAAAGATCAGAGTAATCTCTTCAAATTTTAAATGGAAAAATCATGTTATTAATTCTATGATTATATTTATTTTATATTACTGAACAGTTTTTCCTCAAACTAATAGGAAATAGTTTCTAGCAGCCTCTTCTGGCATATCACATGTTGTGTAGATCAATACCCTTATTTATCTCCAGACTCATATTTATCTGTTTGATATAGAGTTGTGAATTTATTTCCATAAAACCTTGTGAGGTGAACAGTGTCTCATTCTCATTCTAAAAAAAAAAATAAGGCTTCTTTCCCTTTAAATTCAAGATTATCTACAAATCCTAAGTGTCCAGAATAAGAAATGTAGGATCTGATTTTGCGGAGAGTTTATATTGCATTTTATACATTCAAAGCACAGTCTCCATTGACTGCATTTGCACTTCTATAAATCAGTGTCTACAGTCTCAAGTTAGACACCTAGAAAATGAGAAACGTTGTTGGTAGTCTCCTCTGAAAAACTAAATTTAAGTGACTTACTACGATCAGAGAACTATAATTCCACAAAAGCAATCTACTGTCTAGGCCAACAATTAACTAGAAAGTTAATAGCTGTAACTAGAAAGCTGTAACTAGGAAGACCTTCTTTCTTTTATACAGATCTTCAAAGGTGGAAAATTTAGATTCATTTGCTGGGTCATATCAAGCAATAAAAAAGTAACTGCTTGTACCTGTAAATTATCTTTTTTTTTTTGTGAAATTAAATATGCTATATAGATGAGATACACAATTAACAGATTTCACAGATATTTGCTCACAGGGTAAGGCAATTTCTGTGCTAAAGTCTGAAAAGTGTCTTTTGGAACTAAACAGAGATCTTAAAGAGTATTCTACGTAAAATAAATTATTTTCAAAATTGAGCAGGTTTTCATGTCTGGAACATGATTTATCTTTCATGACTCTGCCACAGTTGAAATACACCACCACATGGCAACAAAATTTAATGGAATGTTGGCATGAAGATTCAACCTCCATATCATTATTGGTGCTGAGACATAGTGTCACTACTATAACCTGGAATCAAAACAGTATTTTACGGAGTGGCGACTTGATAGTTGCCCATCAAAGAAAAAGTTCAAGATGCAGCCCTCAGTGATGTGCACTGCCTTCTAGGACAGGAAAGATTTAATCCTTCTAGATTTCCTCAAAACTGAACAAAACATCAACTGACTGTTACATCGTGACACTGACTAAACAGAGGTCTCGAACTTCAGAACAGAGTCCTGTAAGGCCAAAGGAGAAGACAATCTTTCTCTTGCAACATATTAATGCCAGGTCCCACACTGGTTTGAAGACTAAGGAGTACATTGCCAATCTTGGGGTGTCCCACCAGACCCACCACATGGTTTAGTTTTGTGTTTTCTGACTTCTATTTATTCAGGCCAATGAGAGATAGACTGCATGGGCAGCATTTTCCTGGCATTTTCCTAGCATCAGTGCTGTCATAGCCACTGTGGAATAGTGGATTACCTCCACTGGTGCAAATTTTTTCAATTAAAGCATGCAGGCTCTTGTTCACCACTCGCAAAAATGCATAGCTAATAGTGATGACTATGTTGAAAGTTGTGTCTTATAGCAGAGTCAGCTCTATCATATAGTATTATTGTACTCTTTTAAACTGTTGTAGTTTCCATGGAAATAAATAGGAGGCATTATTTTTGGAGTCACCTACATAGAATGTTACTGTTGGCTTCAACCTGTTGTTATTTCATTGACAGACTAGGGTCATCATAAATGGAGTAGAGTACTGACAACAAACAATAATGAAAACATAATCTTCTGGTCTACAGATATTTTTAGGTAGCATATTAAAATAGTAGAATCCTGGGTTTTATTTTAAAATGTTGATGCAATATGAGATAAGCATTTCCTAATAATAATCACTACTTACTGAACGCTATAGTCTAATGCAATACTGTCTTTCTTTTAGAGTTGAATGTGGCCTCTGAGAAGAATCAGGAACAGAACTATAGATCCAAAAATGATAAAGATTGAAAAACTGCAAGGGATTGTAGTAAAAATATTGCAAAGGCAATTTCATTAAACAAATGTTTCACTTGCCAAGGTCTTCACAACTAGATGCAGTTTTAAATTTAAAATATATCTATTCCCCAATGTTCTTGAATAAGTTAAAATCTTCATCTCTAATGTTTTTTTCTCTCTAATTAGATGCAGAACAAAAATCTCTGACAATCCTGCTGACACCTGTAATAAGTTTCTTTACTGGTTTTGGATGTGCTTTCAGGTATAATTCAGAATATTAATGATGATTTTTATAGCTTCCCATAGTCTGAGATTTGGTTTTCTAAGAGCTCACTGTCAGTCTTCTTGCTATCAATTAGGAAGCTAGACGTTTTAGACTAGCATGCATTTAAATACCTCTGTAGCATTAATATGCTGCTGCTGGAATTACCTATTAGTAATTACCTATCTAGTATAGCTAGCCCAGCATGTATTCCTTTCAAACAATAGCAATAATATCAAAGGAAGGTATGCAATGACAGTAATCCTCAAAAACTAAACAAGAAAACAAAAAAAAAATATTTTTCTTTAATATAGAAATTTTCATTCAGAAGAGCAATATAGACTGCTTCTTCAAAAGCTGGTACAAATTTCTGGTACAAATTCTCTTCATTTAAAGGCTTTGTTGATAGAATCACAGTGGCAGCCCATTCCTTAGTTACAAAGGTTTTCTTAGCTGCAAAATTTGACAGCCTAGGAGGATGATATCATATGCACAGTATTGTAGGGTTTGAAAGAGACTTACGGAGATGACCTAGTGCAACCCCCTGCTAAAACAGGTTCCCTACAGCAGGTTGCATAGGAAAGTGTCTGGGTGAGTTTTGAATATCTCCAGAGAGGGAGGTTTCACTACCTCTCTGGACAGCCTGCTCCAGTGCTCTGTCATGCTCACAGAAATCCACTGTCAAGATCTGACTTCCATGTACCATTTTTGTAATCCTGTGTCCGCACAGGCAGCAAGAGCAACATTCACTTATGTTTAGTGGAGGGCCTAGGGAGCTGTCCTAGGGATTGTAGAATCATAGGGTTGTAGAATTATCTGAATTGGAAGGGACCTTTAAAGATCATCTAGTTTAACTCTACTGTAATGAACAGGAACACCTACAACTAGATCAGGTTCTCAGAGCCCTGTCCAGCCTGACCTTGAATGCCTCCAGGGATGGATCATCCACCAGCTGTCTAGGCAACCTGTTCCTGTGCCTCATTATCCTATTGTAAAAGCCTCTACTATCATAAAAAGAACTTTATTTTGAAACTATTTCCCTTGTTGTATCTCTGATAAAGAGTCTGTGTCTTTTTTACTTATAAGCCCCCTTCAGACACTGAAAGGCTGCTAGCAGGTCTTCCTGGAGCCTTCTCTTAAGGGGAGGCCTGATACAGCCTTTCATTATTTAAATGGGTCTGTATGACTGGGGATGTGCACCAGTGAAAATTCCTTCTCCCATTTATATTTACTATATCTGGAAGGAGAGTTTGGCTACTAATAGCAAATGAAGTTGTTGCTAATTATTCCAATTCATGCTGATTACAAGCCAGCTTTTACTTTTCATTTAATTCTAAGAGAATGTTAAAATTATCTAAACTTTAATGTAGTATCAGACCATGTAAAGTAAGTGCCTCATCCAGACTGTTCTGAATAGTCAGAAGTAGTTCATTTTGTTGTTAGGCTCCTACAAGGCAGCTATATTTTATGTTATTTTTGTAAATTTTTTTAAGTGCATTTCTAGAATATCTCTCTTCAGATATGATACTCCAACTAAATACAGAGCTGCTTGAGCATCCAGAAATGCAGGTAGAGTAACACATGCACTGCTTTTAGAAGAGGAGTAAATTTGTGTTGAAAGAAGTCTGTGTAATGCTGGCTGGCCTAGATTATTGCATAGAAAACACTGAAAAGACTTCGCTAATAATTTGGCTAAGGGCTATACAAACCTAATTAGAAATGTGCAGTTCCACAAGGGCACAAAATTATAGTTGGAAGCAACTACTTAAATATTCATTTTTATACCCTCAGTAAAGGGAGAAAAAAGATCTAATTTTATAAAAGCCTTCATGTAAGAGAAAAAAAAGTTGACCATAAAATTACTTACTAGTGATTAGTACAACTTTATCCAATGACATAATGCATTCAGTATTTCACTGAATGTCTGACTTTATCTCCATACACCTATATAAAGCATATAATCCCTTCTCAACATATAAAGGATAGGTATTCTCACTTTAATGGGAAATTTGTGATCAAATATAGAGTTTTTTTCCTTCTGCATAATAGCAAGCTTAACATGTGAAAATAGCTATATTTATGTTGATAAATTTGGGGCTAATTTAAATTACTATTTATTATACGTGCTAAAATAACCATGCCTAGATGACTAATTTGCCTTTTGTTTCTGGTTTGTTTTTTTTTTCCTTCTATTTCCATTTTTTTTATTATTCTTTTATTTTTATGATGGTGCTGTCTGAACTGCAAAATCAGAAAACAGCGTTTTTGTAATCCTACTCTTATTTCCTAACGGAGTTCTTTTTTTTTTTTTTTTTCTTTGAGAGGTATTGTGAAGCTTTCTACAAAATAAAGATTTCTTATATAATTATTTTCATCATCCTCATTTATTCTGGTCTGCAGATGCTAGAGACCTCTTTTATGCAAAGCCAGTGTTGCTAAAGGGGTCTTTCCTTACTATTGTTATGTGCATAGTTTTTCATTTGGATGACTGAATGTAGAAAGGATTAGACATGCTTCCAGTTTATGCATAAACATAATTCCTCAGAATTTGTTAAAATCCCTCAGTGATTTTCTTTTGATATCTACAGTTCTGTTTCTGGAGGAATTAAATGTGCGGGATTATCTGCATTTAAATCAGAACACACTTGAAATTGTTGAGTATGTGAGGGGTTTTTGTTTGGTTGGGTTTTTGTTTGTTTGCTTGTTTTTATTTTGTTTTGTTTTTAAGTAAACTGGCTATTGATTTACTTTCAGTTTATTAAGATCATCAGTATAGCACATAATGATAAGCTTTAAAGTGGCTCTACTCCATCAATTATCTTCTGAAAATAGGTATCTACTTTCTGCTCTTTCTTACCCATGTGTTTTAGAGAAGGCTGAGTTGTCTTGTAACATCATATAACATTGTATAACAACATATGCCTAAATTACTCTCTCAGTAGCTTTGCTATTTAGCTGCCAAAGGGCAGCTACATGGTTTTACATCATAAATTGCATATAAATTACACATTCTCCTATGCCTGTGTCTCTTTAATCAGTAAACAAACTCAAAAAGATCAAAGGAAATAGTTTTAACTTAAAGAAAAATATAGAGAATTAGGACAATTACAGATAAGTATGAATTTATTGAAATCATTCACTAGTGATGACAGATTTCAAAAATTTTTTACAGCTGAAAAACTGCTAGATTTCTCATTTTCCTCCCTCTGCTTTCAATGGTGAATTCACAATGTCATTGCTCAGTGTAAAATACCAGAATGATTAGTGCTACTAGCAACAAGCATAATGAGACCAAGCTATTGAATATAGGAGAGTGGCTGTTTTTGTGTGCAGTACCTTTGACAACCCAGCCATAAAACAGGGTTCTGATTACTGTAGCAACTATATGAAGAGAAAATAGTTTCCCTGCTGAATTTCCCTTTTACTCTTAAACATCACACTAACTTTGCACATTCAGCAGAATTCACCTTTCAAAGCCACAGTAATGTTTTTTACTTCCAGAAAATAATGTAATGTGTGAAGAGTACTCACAGACTTCACAATCAATGCAGAAGAGCACGTTCTCAGGAAATATATATATTTATATATGAAACTATCAAGCTGTCCCACTCCTGCTCCTTTAAAAGGTTTCTGTATTGGCTGCACTCAGTTTCAGATATCAAGACAGACTGCATTTTCATGTTTTTCAGTAGGTCTACTTTTTAAAGTACTTTTGCGTGTGGTGCCCAAGCAGAACACCATTGTAAAAGAGTACAATTTTTGGTCATTGTACAGTCTGATCGTTAAGTTTGAGTAATTAACTCAATTAACATTAAGTAAGAACCCCACGGCAGAAAACTTCAGGTAATGAAAATCACTTTGCAGACATTTGGTGCTAATATTCATAGTTAGCAATAGAGAACAAATTCAACCTGCTGTGTTACAAATATTGTCCTACTAGCATGAACCGTATTAACTGAATTCAATTCTACAGTCCATAGATTTATTTCCTTTTTTTAAATGTGTGATTCACTACTGGTCAACTGAGACTGCAGGAAGCAGAAGAACAAATGGAGAAAGAATCTAATAATTATGCATGACACATATGAGATGCTCATTGCCTGTGATCATTCAGTCATTTTGAATTTTAGAACTCAGCAGTAGATTTTGCTGCTTTGCATTTGCTTTTAACAAAAGAAAAGATTAGAATTGAATCATAAACATATTGAATACAATGTTCAGAAAAATGTAAATAGTTGTATCTATTTTTAAAAATATTGCCATTGGAGAAATAAACAACTGTGATAATAAAGAATTAAAGAAGTATCAAAACATTTCACTAAGTAGCAGAACATTATTGTCACTTTACATAATTATCTTTCATTATGAATAAATGAAATTTGGACTTTTCTTTCAATTACATTTAGACCTTGCCTTTGGCTTAATTGAACTTCATGAGGTTTCCATGGGCTCACTCACCTCTCAAGCCTATCCAGGTCAGTTTGGATAGCATCACTTCCCCCTAGCATGTCAGCTGCATTACTCAACTCAGTGTCATCTGCAAACTTGCTGAGACTGCCCTCGATCCCACTGTCCATGTCACCTACAAAGATGTTAAATAACTCCAGTCCCAGTACTGATCCCTGAGGAACACCACTCGTCACCTGGTCTCTACTTGGACTTGAACATGGAGCCGTTGACCACAACACTCTGAATGTGACCATCCAGCTAATTCCTTATCCAGTGGGTGGTCCATCCATCAAATCCATTTTTCTCAAAAAAAAAAAAAAAAAAAAAAAAGAAAAAAAAAGAAAGAAAATCCAGACTGCCTATATTAAGAATAACAATCCTGCTCTATTAGTGTGATGTCTACACAGACAAATAAATTTTGAGGGAGATTCACAAAAACATTGGTAAATTGCACTGTCCTCCCTGTGTCGCATTTCTGTACTAGCAAATTAAACAGTGCAAGGGACTAGTCTCATAACAATCCTTACTAGTTTCTGTCTCAGATCAAATCTCCAATACAGTCCATAGGTACCAAGCTAGACTGAAACAGCATCAGAGGCAGTAAATGGGTTTTGGTGCTGTTTCACTACTACAGGCATATTTGAAGAAGTTTATTTATTTAATAATATACTGAGAAACCATAGGAATAAATTAGGAATGGAGTGCCTCATTTTATTCTTCTTGGAGTACTTCCTTCACTGTAAAATCAGACTGATCTTGTTTTCCTCTGTGGCTGTTCTCTTTCAGTGTCTTCTAAGAAAAAAATAAGAGTTTAGATTGAACATCAGCAGTCACAGATATGACCGTAGTTGTGAATTCTTCCCCAGCATCTTATGGAAAATGTCATTTTGTAAATGCTTTGAAGAAACTTATACTATTTAGGAATATCAAGAAAATAACCTTGCCAACAGCAGTATTTTTAGGGCTTGATATCAGATGTGAAATCAAAAGAGGTCAGGAAGTCACAGCTCAGTTATCTCAGGTATAAGTAAATTCCTTTCAACAACTTTGATATAGCATTGTAAGTCTAGAGACTCATCTGCTCTTAAAAGCAGACAACCTGGGCATTTTCATGTCTCATATACACAGTCAGGACTCACTTGCAAATGAAGCAACTCTTGCCTTTCTCGTGAAATGGAACAAAGTGGGCTACACCATCAAGTAAGCAGGTCACAAGAGTCATTGAAAGTCACTATTTTTCCTCTTCTTCTAGCTTGACTGACTCCTGGCTAAAGAAGTTATGAATTCAAGCATTTCATCTCTGCCTGAGGGCTTGTACTTGATAACTCTTGATAACTCTTGACTGATCCATGAAACCACTGTGATTCTATTTCTTTCTGGATTCATCACTAACCTGCTTATGTGATCACTTTTGTTAAAAGTGATTCCATATGTAAAGGAAAAAAGATTTACATTTTATGATAAAAAAGAAGCATTAAAAAGATAGTAAATAATAAATTACAGTAGAGAGGTACATTAAGTCAAAGGAATAAGTGAAAAAGCAAACTCAAAGCTTCAGTTTACCCTTTTAAAATTGAAATTAAGGTAGATTCATGGGAACAGATTTAAAACTGATTGCAAAACATCTGTTTTTTCATAATAGAAACCCATTAAACTGATAAAACTCAGTGCCATAATATGTTACTAAGTTCAAAGACTTAGTAAACTTTAAAACAATTAACCATTTATATGAATAATGGAAACATCCGTTGTTATATTAGATAGAAAATAAAGATCTCATTTAGAATGGGACTAAATCTTTGTTTTTATACAGAAACTTATCATTAGCTGATAAATATATATTAAAAAAAAGTCCATGTGGACCAGTTATTTTGAAGGAATTATTCATTTAATCAGGTTTTTGGGATTTCTGATGAATCTGTCATTATGTCAGTCATAATCTATCTATCTGCCTAAACACCACAACAAATGAACCTCCATGTATATGAATCCAGTCTGGAAGAAAACTGAATTATTTGTGAAAAAACATTTTAGGAAACTTGAAGATTGGGAATATTTCAAATAATACCTAAAAAATAACAATAATAACAGTAATAAAAATAATAACAATAATAATAATAATAATACAAGCCATTCACTCCTGAAGACCTTTTCTCTGATGCAGTTGAAGTTGCTGGGTTCCTTCCTAAGAAGTAAGGCTGACATGGATCCCCACTGCCAGCAGGGACTCTGGGACTGAAGCAGCTATACGGCAAGCCAGGAAGTTGTTGAGGAATGGGTGGTGGGACCAATCATGACTACTTGCGGAACCCACTTTGTCAGAGAACCATAGGCAGTTCAACTTTCCAACTAGTGGGCATTTCACTGACTTGAATTATTTTTTTCCAATGGAGTTAGAATGCTTGGGCTAGTTCTGATTTTTTGTTTGTCTGTTTTTTCCTTCCCATTGTGGATTATACAATCTTGCTAAAATTGATATTCCATGCATAGAATAATTAAATATGTTTTCAACTGGAGACAAAGAAAAAGATTGGGAGCTTGGTGCCTCTTGTGTATGCACTTGTGCATCAGTTGTCTATGCAAATGGAACATCTCAATTAGAGGAAAACAAAACAAAACAAAAAAAAACACAGTTCTAAAACTTTTACCAGTGCCATTCATGCCTAATTCACTGTTTTCTCTGCCAATAAGTGTTATATTTTTTCCTTCAGACATGATTAGTAAGCATTTCCACTGATAAAAAGGCAAATATTTATATCTAAAAGACTCCAGAGATTATCATGTGCCCAAGTGACACATTAGTAACCCAGAAATGCACATTCTAAGACATGCTTTATGTCAGTGCAAATTAAGCATTTTAAGCAGATCACATTAATTGCTAAAAGTCCCTATTATTCTACCTCATTTACATAGAATTTAGCTACTGTTACTTACATACTAGAGGCATGGAAAAGACATTTGATATGCAGCTATATACAGTGAGATTGGGTGAACCTACCCTTTCTTTTTCTAATCTGTTTAATGTGCATTTTTCGAGGTATCTTCAACCTGCATCCTGCTTCCATCAAGTCTTTCTCTGTCTGAGAAGGCTGCAATGTCTAGCATTTTTTTAATGCAATCATAACATCTTTATTTTGTGTGTAGGTCACGAGGAAATAAGCAGATCCTACTCAACCCAGTTTATACAGTTTTTAGAGATGATATTCTGTCAGCCTATGCTCTCATTGATCAACTGTAATCAGTGTCCACAACAAATTTATTTCTTATGTTCATAACTTTCTGTACTTGCCCAGAAGGTCACAGTAGAAGCTTAGGACTAGTATTTGCATCACTGAACAAACTAATTGCCTTTACAACCTCAGAATTAAGTAAGAAATAACTTGATATTGTTGCTAAAGATAATGGTCAAAAAGCAACCTCTTTCACCTGAAAAAATGTTATCTGTTAAATTTTTGCACCATTTTCTTAGGGTATTTCTCCTCCCTCTCTTTCCCGGTGTCATAGAAGCTATGTGATTGATGACAAAGGATATTAATTAAACTCTCCATAGAAATATAAACCTGAAAAAGAAAATAAGCTTGTTTTCCTGGCATCTCTCTGTGAACCTTCACAAGGTTGACATTCACATTTAATCATAGCCTTCAAACAAATTAAATGCCATTGCACTGTTCTTATAATGTTTTTTATTTTATTAATACTATTTTTAAAATATCTGTCAAAGTAGATCCTATATTGCTCGCAGTAACATATTTTTAGAGAAATTACATCATGTTTCAAAATGATGACAAAATATATGGCTATACTCTTATGTAGAGGCGCAATTTTCTTTAAAATTGAACAAACTCAGTTCATTAGCATTTTGATGAAATTAGGAGAAGAAAGCTAAGAAACTGATTGTATTCTGATGGAAAATAAACAGCAAAGTAGCAAAAAAAGTGTAATAAAGAAAATTACAAGATTCAGAAATTTTAAAAAAGCAACATTGGAGAGGATCTCTACTTCATTGTGTGTGATGTAGCAAGCATGTTTTTAATAAACTATTTTATAATTGGTTTTTAGACCTGGAGTCATAATCATTGTATGTTTTAAAAGAAAAGAAGCAAGCAAGCAAGGGAAACAAACAAACAAACAAACCCAAACTATTAATTGTCTCATTTTCCAGAAAAAATTGATTGTAGCGCATTTCTTTAAATCAAAAACACTTCAAAAAGACTCTAGGAGTGCATGTATGTTTAGTTCAAGTCATATGTTCAGGAAATCATGTTCAGAGAAACACTTAAATTTCATTCTATTTAAAGACATACAACAATTTACATTGGTTTTGTTTGTTTATTTTCCTGTTTGTTTTTAAGGGTGATTAATCTGATAGGTGAACTAAGAAGTAAATTAGAGGACTATGGGTCAGTGTCAACCTTCTTCTTTTAGAAATATTATTTTTTTTATTATTATTATTTTCAAAACAGAGAAAACAGGACTTGTCACCACAGGACTTGTTTCTGGAGACCTAATATGGTGTTTCAGGTGGTAGCATGGGGTGCTGTATATGTTTCAAGCCACCCAGTGGTTGCTTCCATCATGGTAAGCACATAACGCTTACCATTGCGAGATCATGGCAAGGTGATGTAATCAACCTGCCACACCTCCCCATATTTATACTTCTACCATCATGCCTCCCCCCAGAGAGGTTTCATCCTCTTGGCTTGTTTAATTATGGCACATGTGTCGCAGTCATGAACAACCTGTGCAATAGCATCCATACTTAACTCCACCCCTCAGTCTCTAGCCCATTTGTATGTTGCATCTCTTCCTTGATGGCCCAAAGTTTCATGGGCCCACCGAGCTAGAAATAATTCACTCTTGTGTTGCCAGTCCAAGTCTATTTGAGCCACTTTAACTCTCGCAGCTTGATCTACCTGATGGTTGTTTTGTTGTTCTTCAGTAGCCCAACTCTTGGGCACATGAGCATCTACATGGCACACTTTTACAACCAAATTCTTTATTTGGGCAGCAATGTCTTTCCACACTTCAGCAGCCCAAATAGGTTTACCCCGCCGATGCCAGTTCTTTTGTTCCCACGGCTGTAATCACCCCCATAAGGCATTTGCCACCATCCATGACCTGAATTTCCTGGGCAGGTCCTTTGACTTTGCTTTGCTTAGTAGCGAAACCAGAACGCAAAAGGATCTGGATCATTTGCTCTCCTTTCTCAAAAACTTCCCTTGTTGTGTTGCCCCACGCAGTAATGTCATCAATGTACTGTAGGTGCTCAGGAGCACTGCCCTGTTCCGGTGCAGCTTGGATCAGCCCATGGCTAATGGTTGGGCTGTGTTTTCACCCCTAGGGGCAAACGATTCCAGGTATACTGAATGCCCTTCCAGGTGAAAACAAACTGTGGCCTACATTCTGTGGCCAAGAGAAGGCATTAGCAATGTCAGTGGTGGCATACCACTTGACTGCTTTTGACTTCAACTCATACTGGAGTTCTAGCATGTCTGGCACAGCAGCACTCAGTGGGGGTGTGACTTCATTCAGTCCACAATAGTCTACTATCAGCTTCCATTCTCCACTGGCTTTATGCACCGGTCATATGGGATTATTAAAAGGTGAGTGAGTTTTACTTATCACTCCCTGACCCTCTAGTCAGTGAATCAACTTATGAATGAGGAGCAAGGAAGCCCTGTTAGTGTGGTACTGCCGTCTGTGTACCGTTTTTTGGCAATCGGTACCTATTGCTTTTTCAGTTGTAGCAACCCCACAGCAGACGAATCTTCTGATAGGCCAGGCAACACAGACAGCTGCTTAACAACTTCTGTGTCTACAGCAGCTATTCCAAAGGCCCATCGATACCCCTTGGGATCCTTAAAATATCCCCTTCTGAGGTAATCAGTACCCAGTATACATGGAGCCCCTTGGTCAGTCACAATAGGGTGCTTTTGCCAGTCTTTACCAGTGAGGCTTCTTCAAAATATGATAAATACGAATACTGAGTGAAATGATGAGTAGTACATTCAGGGAGATTAACAAAGTGATCAGATGAGCATTCAAAAAATGCATAAAGGATTCAAAGGAGAGACTGGAAACCTGCTTAATACATCACAAGCTCTGTAAAATTAGCAGCTCCCTCTGTAAACAGGTGTAAAAGAGAAAGTGGAAAAGTGGAATCTTTCTTTTTTTTTCTTTCTCTTTACAGAAGCAAGATAGCAGTGCTCAAAGTTTACAAATATCCCAGAATACTGGCAGTCCAAGGTCAAGTTTTCAGTGAGCACCTGTGAAAGAGTGATAAACTTTCCTAACGAAGTTAACAAAGCTCTCTGAGAGCAGAGAGAGGTTCATTCTAAAAAGCTAAAAAGCAGCTTTTGCCTGCATTCTCCACCAAGAAAGTCAACGGTTTATGGGCTGGTTCTGCCCAGTTCTGTGAATAGTGGGGCAGAGGGATTTCACAAAACCCATGCCTCCAGAAAAGGGAAATAGGGGAACCCAAAATAATTAAAAACAGTGGCAACGATATGAGGAGAAACAAACTAACTTACTAAATATGGTATCAGAATGCAAGATAACACACTATAATATAATATAATTAGAACTGAAGCAAATAAATCAAATATAATGAGAGAAAGTGTATCTGAAAGCTGTAGGCCTTACAGTAGTGCTGAGGTGATGCATGCAGCTGGGACGAGAGCCGAGGGAAGAAGAAGGAACATCAGGTGACTTTGACAGAGGTTATATCTCCTCTCTGACCACAAAACCCCCCGGGGTATGTAGTTCTTCTCTTCCAGACAGGTGCCCAGAACTGGAGCATTAACATTTTAATTCCCAGTATACTACATGATGTTATGATGTGGAATGCCAGTAACCAAAAATCATAAAACCATGACAGGAAAGTTCTAGATACCAATAATTACTTTCAAATTTAGATACTCATGATTTCTATTGCTGTAGTCATAACTGTTATCCCACTAGCTAAGAATTGCTTTAGGAATATTCAGATGCAAGCAACGTTTATTTTACCTTTTGCAAATCAGGTCTGAACGTCTCATCTGTTCATGAATCTAACCTGAGTAGGTTGTTTTTTTTTATTTTGTTTAGTTTTTTGATGTTGTAATTCAGTAAGGATTCAGTAATGACTTTAGGGAACCCAAAGATACATTTATTTTGCAAAACAGTTGCTGTAAAATATTCACTCAGACACAATGTTTGGTCCTTGGGGATCAAATGGAATTGAAGATGATGCAAGAAATGCAGACAACATTAGTAACATAACTTCTGTTTATAAGTTAGAGAAACATCCAAATATATACACTTATTACAGATAGCTAATTATCTGACTGTTCTGAAATAATCAGTCCTAATTTTATCCTTATTAAAGGCCACAGAAAATTTACAATCAACTCTTTTCATTAGGCATGTTTGAAATTTCATTATTAAAACAAAAGTCTTAATGTATATGCCATTATTTTAGCTGACATTGGTAAGTAAGGCACTGACCAGAGCAGAGTGCCCCCTGAGCAGACTCAGAACTTAATGTTTTCCTCCAGCATTGAACTATATTGCTTGGGATCTTACATGGCTATTAATTGAGAGCACTGAAAGAATGGGCAGTCAGAGGTTCTTAATTATTTATTTACCTTCAATGGTGGCACTTGTTTAGAAATATTTATTCAAACTTTTTAAAATTTCATTTTTGTCTTTTAAGAAAAGACCTCCAGTTTTCATATTCAAAGAAATATGATTCACATTATATCTTCTGCCGTAATTTCAAACATCAATAATAAAACAGTATGGATATAGCTGATTCAGGCACGTTCAGAAAATATAGATTTCAAGTTTTGATTTATTCACAGTTCATATCTGCAAAATAATAACAAAATACAAACAATAATGATCACTCTTTAAGGATAGCAGAAGTGAAATCTACAGAGTTAAATAAAAAGGAATAAAAATTGATTCTGAAGCCGTGTGATGAAGTGATATAAGTAGGGGACTACAATAAGAAGTCAGCAGATATAAATTTAGGAGGAACCAATTTTCCTTCCCAATCATACTCACCTTAAAACAACTTTGATAGGCTTATATCTTTCTGCCAGTTTCAGAAAAGACTGCTGCTGACTAACAGCATTTATTTTAAAGAAACGATAATGACCATAGATGCATTTTTTATTTTTATTTTTTTTTATGAAGTGGCTGAATGGTGGTATAATATTATGTGAAACAGAGGGAATATACCAGGTAATAATCAGCTTTGTTCATCCCTCCAAAGGCTTTGATTTGCCATTATTTACTGTTCTGTTTATTTTCTTATTTAATACCTGCAAGAATAATAAATTTTCACCTGTTTGGAACAGAGAACTTTCTTGATATAAGGCAGAAGAAATTTCCTATAGAATTCAACTTAGAGAAGAAGAAATTCCCAGTACACAAGATACAAAAGACTTTCAATGTAGAGATACACTACAGAGTATAGTCCAACCCCTGAAACATCTTTTTATCTTAAAACTGGGCAAAAGATCCTGCAAGTCCTGCTAATTCCTCACTGTCATAAGTAACCTCATACTACTCCTCGTTCTGCTGCTCCAGTGCTCCAAAACTCTATTTACATGGAAATTCTCTCTCTTTAAAATATGCTTTTTTGTTTTCATTTTTTTAAATGATATTCCATTAAAACATTCATTATTGTTATTTATTTCTCAGGTCATGCTTCAAAAACTTTCTAGTCTAAATAGAGAAATAATTTTATAAGCTACATTTGTGACTCTTCAGCCGTTTTCCATGGCTTTCAGCTTAGAGTTTTCTCTTATTTGTTACCCAATATTTCATTTAGTTTCTCTTCCCGGCACAAAATTGCACCATTACTCATTATCAGCTCATTGAATTCACAGCTATAAGTGTAAATAAAAGAGGGCAGGGAGTGTTCCCTGCCAGAAAACTGACTGTTCCATTGTTCCAGAATAAGGTGGGCATGCTTTTTGATAGCCATACATTCCCTTTATCAGTCTTAATGTTTTCAGGAAAAGTGGAAGACCAGTTCTCCCTAGGGAGTCTACCAAGGGTTTTTACAATTGTCTTGTTTTTGTCAAATACTTATCAGTTAGTAGGCATTATGACACTTCTTTCATGCTTGTTACAACTGTCAAGGTATTCTAGTTTGTTGATCTCGCTGAAAGTTCCCTGCTTCCTGCCCTTCCACCTCCCCAAAAAAGAGAAAAAAACAGCATGATTTTTAAAACTGATATAGGGAATAAGACAGAAATTATGTCTGGATAAGAACAGCAGCCTGCCATGAATGGGAAATGGATGCTGCTGCCAAGTCTGCATATTCAGTGATTCCAGTTGAAGAAGAAGCAAACCACAGGTCAAAACAGAGCTTATAGATGCCTGAAATTGGGATGGTTCTTGTGTCCAGGACTACGATTCACTTGGTAATTTTCTATAATGTGTTGGCTAAATCTCATTATTTTCATGCATACACCAATTTTTGTGCTGCTTACACAATCTAAAACAGGCAGATGATAGCATACATACTGTACCCTGGGCTGGCCAATCACAAACCAGCTTAAACTCAAGACTTGCTGATTTCATGTTCATATATCCTGTTTTTTAAAGACTATGCTAGTCTGAGCTGATAATACTCAACCTGATATAGGTCTCCTGAACTTGAGCTAGCTTACATCCTGACTACCTAAATGTCAAAGGAGCTCAGTTATGAATGCAGTTGCTTTCATATACACTTGAGCAGTTAGCCTCTATACATTCCTTGTCAGTCGCTGGTTGCAAGAGTTCTATGTTAATGACAGGAATGCATAAAGCTGTCTGGAAACAATAAGTGGCTTACATTAAAAATCTAAATAATCTTACACTTAGAAGCAACCACTCACAATCTGCTGAAATGCTAAATACAAAGCCATGGCTGAACTAATTCCTACTTTGGAGAACATTGCCAGTACATCTGACTCATACAGGTATGTGTTGAATGTCTGAAGTTCTTCTGTTGGTAGATGGCTATTCTTTTTATCTTTTTATTCTTTTAGATCAAGGACCTCTTTGTCTGTATAGTATTTCTTCAGTGGCAAGATGGTGGTTCAATTACTGTGAAATAGTGTTTGAGTAAAGAATTCACCGTTCGGGGGGTTGCAAAGAAAACAAAAGAAGAACAAAACAAAATAAACCAAAATAAACTGATTCTTAAAACTAAGAGCAAGTTTATTCTATTAAAATGTGTAATGAGATTGTCTAACTTGTATAGGACATGGTAAAAATAATGATATAATCATTTGAGTATTTATTCATAAATATATGGAGAAAAATGCTGTCACTGTGAAAAAGTTTGTGAGAAAGATGGAGAGCTGTTGGAGAGGGTCCAGAGGAGGTCCACAGAGATGATCAGGGGGCTGGAACACCTTCCCTATGAAGACAGGCTGAGGGAGCTGGGCTTATTCAGCCTGGAGAAGAGAAGGCTGCGGGGTGACCTCATTGCAGCCTTTCAGTACCGGAAGGGAGCCTATAAACAAGAAGGGAGTAAACTCTTTGAAATGGTAGATAACAGAAGGACAAGGGGGAAGTTTTAAGTTTTAAGTTGAAAGTAGGAAATTTTAAGTTGAAAGAGGGAAGATTTAGGTTGGAAGTTAGGGGGAAGTTCTTTATCAGGAGAGTGGTGAGGTGCTGGAACAGGCTGCCCAGAGAGGCTGTAGATGCCCCGTCCCTGGAGGTTTTCAAGGCCAGGTTGGATGGGGCCCTGGGCAACTTGGTCTCATAAATGGGGAGGTTGGTGGCCCTGCCTGGCAGGGTGTTTGGGGATTCATGATCCTTGAGGTCCCTTCCAACCCAGGCCATTCTGTGATTCTGTGTGATTCTGTGCGACATCTCAAACTATTTTAGCTGTATTTCATACGATCAGTAGAAAGATTGAATGATGTAGGAATTTCAGTGAAAAATAGACAGCGTATTTTGATACGGCATGTTTTTCTACATAAGTCTGTACTGACAATTCCTGTTACTTAAGACAGCATATGAATGTAAAGAATACTCCCATGCAATTTTTCTGACCTTTAGAAGGCCTTCCAAAATATATTCATCATTTGAACATGATTCACTGTAATAAGGTAAGTTTGGAAGTGTTACCTGATTGTCATGGTTTTATGATGTTTGTTATTGGTATTCCACATCATAACATCATAACAGATAGTTCTAGACAACTCCAGGACAGTGATTGATAAAGTATGTGATTGTTCAGAGAAATCTATGAGGAGAGAGTTCTTTTCCTTAAGACTGAAGAAGGATGCTTTAATATGGGGGACTTGCCTTTCTATTTAAGGCAATGGAATTTCCTGTCATTTTGAGTTCTTACTTTGAACTTCAAGTCAGTACTTGCTCATTATATGACATATGTTGTAAGATGTGGTTTTAGTGATCTAATATGCTTATATCCTATCATTGCCTATTTCATAGGCATAAGAGCATTTAGAAATTATTGCTATTTAGAGACTAGTAACTGACAGTTGATGACGGTATGTTAGTAAATTGCATCTTTACAATACTGTGCTGTTGTTGGTTTTGTTGTTATGCCTTGGGAGTATATTGGGTTTTTTTTACATTAGAAATGTGTTAGAAATTAACTGTTTTGGAAAGATTACAAAGTTGTCCCAGTATGTGTATGGATGCATTTGTAAATGATAATTAATTTAGACATAGTTTTTTTTTCTATAAAATTTGCACTATTGTAAACCAATTCTGTATCAGTGGAATTTCATCCATGTTACTTTCGTATTTAGCTATTCTTGTTAATGCTGTGATATGCAACGTGAGGATCATAGGATAATTCATGCTGGAAGCAACTTCAGCTAGCTTCTGGCTCAACCTCCATTGAAAATAAGGGCCAACTCTAAATCAGTCCAGATGGCTAAAGGTTTAGTCTAGTAGGGTCTTCAAAGTTTCCAAGTATGTAGAGTGCAACCCACTGGGCAACATATTCTACTCCCTGCCGTCTTATCAGGTTTTAAGGGTTGTATTTTCTTAGTTGGGAAGAGATACATTACTGTGTTATTGCAAATGCAGAATTCATTAGTGCCACCTATTTGCAAGACTATAAAACTACAGGTAACCCCTGTAAAACTATATTGAGTTAATAAGAATATATATTATTTTATTCTCTGCTTACTCACAAGAAGGAACGCAAGACACATAGGACGAGTTTCAAAGGGTTTTCTTCAGTTTCGTGTCTATATATTTTCAGTGGATATATATGTTGTTCAAAATAAGGCTTTTATATAATATATATTTTTATTATATATATAAATGTAAGATGAAACCATTTCTAACATTTAAATAATATATATTTACATTATATATATGTGTGTGTGTATGTATATATAGAGAGAGAGTTTTCTTTTTCAGCTCCAGATACATTGCTTCACCTAGAGGAAGTGTGAAGTTTTGGAGGAAATGCATTGTCAAGTGAAAGACAAAGGTGGAAAAAGACACTGAAATTATGAGAATGTATCAATGTAGAAAAAGTAAGACTTTCAGGTAGAGTCACATATTAAAGAAGGAATAAGAAAAAGTTAGTAGAAGTCTTTTTTTCCTCATATTCACTAATTATCAAATATCTTATTAGATGATGAATGATTAGACAAACTGTAATGCATACAAGAAAAAAAAATACAAGAAAAAATCCTTGGAATTTCATTAGTGCTTTTATCTCACCCTACTATTGAAGAAGTGTGCAGTGCTCATAATAATATATACTTACTCTTTTGCTCATTCAATTCAAATTATCTGGAAAGGTTTACAGATGATTTATCCTCAACTCAGTAACAGATAAGGCAACAATATTCTTTAGATCTCTATGGAGAGACAGAGCTTTGAATGACAGGAGGAAGGTTTAGTATTAATACACATTGAATTATTGTCAACATATGGCTTTAAACTTCAGAGGGACATCTGTAGCCTGAGGAATAGGAACTATAAGTTTGCTTATTATATAACTGTTTGTAGACATGCAGATTTTCTAAATATATTTGCCTGACTGTAAACAGATACAGATTTTCAGAAAACATGAACAAAGTACAGATTTTCAAAACATTGTTAATTATTAGCTAATTCCTTTGTTGCTATTGACTTTCTTATGAGAATTATAAATTTGAAAACATGTATAAGTATGTGTTGTAAAAGTCATTTCTGTGAGTGATGATATATGTTCATTGGCACAGATAATGAATAAATAAATAGGTAAAAAAGGATTATGATATGAAAAAAAAACCCAAAAACTGTAATTTCAAGTATTTTTTCATTCAGTCAAATGACTCCTGTAATACAGAGCTTGAACACAACAATACAGATTTTAGCTCCATAGAGAATATTAGAATATTGTTCAGTTTGCATGTTGTTTCCAAGCCAGTTAAAATACCATGTACAGTGAAACTGAAACAGATAATTTATAGGAAGACTTTGAGAACTTTGAAATATGTTTCTGGCGGAGGTTAACTTTGCCATGATCATTACATTAAAATGTTATTAAAAATATATATTAAAAAAAAATGTAGATAAAATGTAGACAAAATAACATAATAAAAATCAAGCATTTGAGATATAAAAATTAGTTTTTCTCTTTTTTTCCAGCATAAATACTGTCTACTGTAAACTTACATATGAAATTTTCTGTAGAGAAATTAAATTTTTCTTGTGCTTTGTTCACATATCTGTAAAGTCTGAAACTCTCATATATTTTTATTCACTCATTCTGCTGTCTTTACAAATATATTGACTCAGTGGCTTACTGATTCAAATATGTCACATTCCTTATTGTGGTTGGATGCATTCATGTTCTTTTAGTTCCATGACTAAGTGAACATGATATTTTATCTGAGGATTGAAATCCTGACTGAACACCTGGGTGCGTTTTGTTGTTGTTGTTGGTTGGTTGGTAGTTTTTGGTTGTTGCTGCTGTCCATTCATTTAGGTGTTTGGTTTTTTTTTCAGCCAATGAACTATTGAAATGTGTTATCTTTGGACTAACCTTGTATTGAAGCACATTCAAATGACTGAGGGAAGAAAGCAAATGGAAAATGGTGGTAAATATGCAAAAGCAAGAGCAAATTAATGTTAAAAATCTTTTAATGATTGAAAACATATTCTTCAAACTTAGTATTCATCAATTCAACATGCACTGAGAAAGTGAACATTGATGGTCTCATGATGCTTTGTGGAAGTGGAATGTTGCAGGTGGCTCTGTATGCTAACAACGATACAAAGGCACTCTGAAAATAGAAAACTAAATCACAGCCATGTATCCTAAACCTTACAATAATATAACTGAAAGGTCAAAGAGGAAAAAACATATATATTATTATTCAGTTTCTCTGAAGTGCTTTTTTTTCCTCAAGATCTTTGATTCATTCATTGCATACTGATGATGCATTTAGGAACAGAATCAAATACATGATTGTATTTCTTCTCACTGTAGTTCATATGCTTTCATATTTTCTTATTAAATACTAATCAAGCCCTCTTCTGAAGATAACATGCCTAGTTAATTTTGTAATTTTTTTCCATTTTTCAAGGTGGTTTACCACCTCCAAATCTCATCAGAAATCATGTGCAATGTTTATGTCTGATATCTTTAAATGACCTTTAAATACCAGATATTATTCATGACTTTTGGTGCTGATTTAGATGCTTAAAATGCATGTATAGGAAGTGTACTTCAGTAAAAATGTTACATGTTTGTTACTGTGTTTTCTTGTCTTCAGTTGATTGGCTATAAAAGAGAGAAATATGCTGTTGAAAGGGTGATTTTTTTTCCCACAAAAATCTAGTGTTGTTATTATTATTATTATTAATAATAATAATAATTAATTATTTTGGATACAAGTATTCACCATGAAAGTGCAGAAAAGTGTTTTTCCTAAGGCAGCACTTTAAAGAATACATTGATATCCCTGAAAGAATACTGTTAACGCATCAAAATACAGATTGTAGCATTATTTTTAATGATCAAACACATAGCTACTTGCAGCAGTAAAGAAATAATGATGGGATGTCCCATACTAATTATATCAGTTAAGAATCTGACACCAGCCATGGAATAAGAATTTGTCTCCTCCAGCACAGAAGAAAGATTGTATAAATACAAGACCCTTTTGAAATCTCACATAATTGTCCTCCTAGTTTTCAAAAACTCTTTCACAGCTACAGTGTACATCCTCTAGAATTTCCAAAGATTATTAATCAGTTCATTACTTTTTATGAGTATTAGTGGCACACTGATGAGTAGAAAGCTTGAAAAGAAATCAGGCAGTAGGTGAAAACATTGAGTAAGTTTTTCTACCATCTGTTATGATCCAGTCTGATATCAGTCCATGCTGACCTAAACTTGAATTGCCTCTAAATATTAGAATTTACAGTGGGGCAGTGGTAAATCATAAACAGCATACTTCTATCTGAATTAGCCCAGACTCTTCTCCTCATCACTCCAGACTGAAGTACTGATTGGAGATGCTGTATCTTCCAATCATTTGCATGTCTAAGGTCTCAAACATTTATAGAGAATATTATTTATTCATTTATTTATTTGTAAAGAACAAAATGGCGTATAACCATGATGTTCCAGTAAGTATGGAGCAATTAGATTCACACAAAATATAGTCAGTTTTTATATGCGAATCTTGAGATCCACTAACATCATCTCTAAGTTTATTTATTTATTTTTATTTACTTCTGAACATTTACCTAGACCTACAATCTAACAGCCTCTCACTTTCCCTTGCAGACCTTTTTGAATCTAGCAGGTGTTCAATTAACATTTTCTTTACTTCTGAGAAGCTTCTCAGCTTCAGAGCAGAATGCAGCTGGTCTTCATAGTTTCTTTCTAAGTTGATTAAATAGCTGTTAGAGTTTGTATTTGCTCTAGAAACCTCTGAGAATAAAGATGGTATATAGCTGCCAGTAGTTCTTTTTTGTCAAATTAATTGACACAGTGTATGTCTTGTACTTAAAATTCAAAAATTCTTTGTAACTCAACCCTGGAGACCAAAGCATAGCATAGACCAAAAGCAATAGAATAAAGTCAGCTAAATGTATTATTTTAAAATTCAGAAGTATTAAAATTATAACAGACATAAAGGCAAATTTACAAAAAGACAATTGTATTTTTATACCTTGTTCAGGATTTGTTTAACCAAATTAGGTACACAACTCCTTTGCAAGCGTGAAGATCCTCCACACCCAGATTCAAAATTCTTCCTAGACCCGATGTGCTTTACAGCAGCCAGAAATCCTCTGCAAAGAAAATATATCTCTGTCTCATATCACTTGTTTTTGTAGGTGTATATTTTACTTACTATATAGTCATGGTTTCAAATTGAATACTAACAATACAGTAGGGTATAGGAGGATGATACCACAATGTGTGTGGACTCTGCAATGTATATTTTGCATGAATACACCACTACAACCTTTGACTTCAAGCAAGTCTGTGGGAAAGTAATAGTAGTATATATATTGTTATTTTGTAAGCAGATTTTTGTGATTCATTTCAGTTTGGTATGTTCTGACAAGCCTTTCTTCAATAAATAGTTGGTCACTTCAGAAGTTGTGCAGGCAACAGAAGATGAAATTTGACCTATCAGTTTCTTACCTATTAGACATTTACGAATAAATCACCAACTCATACAAACTTCAAAGAAAGCAGCTATCTAATCTCTGGTTTAGTTTATTGTTAATCTTGCAGACAAAATCTTTGCAGTGGCACACACTACAGCAGAAACTTCAAAGAAATGCTGATTTCCCAGAACGGTAAGAGAGGTTTTTCTTTCCAGTGCCTTGAAAAACAGCAAGTCAAGGATTGTTTGATATAGATGCAGTCAGGATTTTGGTATCTAAACATATTGTGCATTCAGCAGTGACAATAGTGCATAAGTAAAGAAAGTAGTGCTCAAGTGTGGGAGAGGATCATTTTTTCTCTTCAGGGATCAGATAAAGAGTAGGGAATGAAGTGATAATTTCAACACTAAAACAATCAGAGATGTAGCAGTAGTATCTTGTTTTGTTCAACTAAAGAGATTTAAGATCACTCTGATTAGCTAAAAAATAAATTGAAGCTTGGATTTATTTATTTATTTATTTTCCCCTGCTGCTTGCAAGAGATTTCAGACAGGAACTTTTGCATCAACCATGAACACATACAGGCTGTAATCCAGAGGACTGGATCACAGAGTAATTGAAGAGACTGAAATATGTAAAGTGTGCAGTAATCAGATATAAAGTTTCTATATTTGAATTGCTGCTTGACCAAGACTTTGGAGTGTATAGCAGCTGGGAAAAAAAGAAAAAAAAGAAAAAAAGATCAAAATTATTAAAAGGTAAGACTTTATTCAGTGAGATGGTTGCTCAAGTGAGATTTGCCAGGTCAGTCTCTTCACCGCAGTGAGCTTAGCCATAAGCTCTTGTTTTCCACACATGGGAGAATGTAGAACATTTTTAGAATAAATACAGTAAGGAATATATCTATAATAAGTGTGGGAAAATAAGGTATTCAGTTTATGTAAACTAAAAATGCCAGAATGCACCTATTAGAATCAGCTGAATTTGAAGCCTGGCAAGGGGAATAAATTTGATGTGAAATGATGTAATGAACAGTCACACTGTAATGAACTTCACTGAAACTGTCAAGGAAATTCATCCCTGTTAAAGTTCAAATTTAAACCAATGCTGTCTCTGTTTTCTTTTCAACGAAAATAAGAGTCCACTACCTTCTTGAGGTGAGAGAAACATAATTTCCTTTCTACTTCAATTTGGAGTGATCCTCTTCAAATTAATTAGTAAAAAAAGGAGACCAGTTTTCATGACTTAAAATGGATAATACATATGAATGTATCTTCATGATTTTGCTTCTTGTTACCAGTGCAGAAAAAAAAGGTATTTTGAAAAAACCAACACAAACAAACAGAAAAACAGATATATGTTGAATTCCATTTTATAGCACTGAAACACTTGTGACATTAAATGAACCAAAAAATCATTTTTATTCCATAATGACATTGATGTTAAAATTAAACTTGCTTGCATGGAATGACTTCAAATTGTCCTCTCTTGCATATTGTGAGATAGGATGAAAAAAAATGGGCTAATAAAAAAAAATCTGCACACAGCTTTTAATCAATGAAACTTACCAAAACATTTTTTGGTTTTGTAATTTGTTTTTTGATGTGTTGGAGGCCAATAGTATAACTCACTCTATAAATTTAACATTTTCAGTTTTTGATCTCTGTCATCTGTAAATCTTGCATAAAGTGCTTTAGAATTTGGGGTTGACTGTCAACTTCTTGGAAATGTATTTTTGGAAGATTAGATATTTATGCCAAAAAGTTGAAGTTCTGCATGACACAGAAAAGCTATTTCCACAAAGCAGTAAAGTTTTAGAAATAAAGAAACTCATGAAATACCTGACATATGATCCCTTTAAGAACAGTGGCCAAATCTGCTTGAAGCTAGACCTTGTCAGAGAGAGGGAGAAAAAAAAAAATAACAGGTGGAAAACTTAACTATTATTTTTTTATTAAATCTATAAACAAGAAGATCAGTACTTTAAGCATCAGCGTATCGCTTATTAATTAATTATGTCTTCAGGACTAATATAAGTTTGGAGCTTAAAGTTTTATTTTATTTTCTTTTATTTTCATTGTTATCATGTAGATAATGGAGTAAGTATTTGAATTACAGATTCATTTGGAAGTTCCTCATGCATGTGAAATGAAAATAAATAAATAAATAAATGCAGAGGACTCTGTACTTGGAGAGTATAATTGCAGCCTGTGCGGTTCTCACTGATATCCATGCCTACATCTACATATTTGATGTACCCTTTATGTATATCTGCAGGCCAACTTCAGTAGGTTGTCTACTCATCTCTGAGTATCTTCAAGGCATCTTTAATCTTTGGCCTCAAAAGCAGGCAGTTGGTCAGGAAAGGAATTTGGCTGAATTTTTATTTTAAGAAAAAGAGTAAAATTTTTTAGGGTGTGGAACAGGCCAACAGCTCCCTGGAGCCAGGATTGGTGAGCGCTCTACCCAGGGGTGTCAGAAAAGGGTCTGGCAGCCTGTACTGCCAAGCCAGCTAGGAACTGTATAAGCCAGATGCTTTTGGGGGCAGCCCCAGACTTGGGCTTCAGCATCACCCTGAGGATAGCAATGAGTTCAAGCAGAATGTCAGCCATTTTGACCAGACCTGGCTGGATGGGATGGGGCACATGGAAAAGGCTGCTCAGAGAAATGATGAAGTCACTGTCCCTGGAGGTGTTCAAGAAAAGGGTTGTCACCGAGGGGACATAGTTTAGTGGGAAAGTGGTGATAGGTCAACAGTTGGCCTAATGGTTGGACTAACAGTCAACAACATATGAACTTAGTGCTCTTTCCCAACCTAAATGATTCTATGATTCTATGGCTGAGTAAGACTGTGGTAAAGATGGAGACCAGTAAATAAACTTTGAAATGAAATAGAAAATAAATTAAGTGTGTGCATTAAGTGTGTGCAGGGGTCATTGGGCCATAACCACCTGTAAAATCATACAAGGGAAAATAGCAAGATTAGGAATGTGGAGATACACTGTCCATATCATCAGAGATATCTAGAAAATATCTTTTTGGAGATTTAAAGAAGAAATGAATGGAGACAAATGCAAACATAAATAATTTCCAGATAGAAAAGGATCAGGGAGTCTGGCTTGCAGTCAGCTGAATCTGGCCAACATTGTGTCCAAGTGTCCAAGAAAGTAAAGGCATCCTGGCCTGCACTGGAAATGATGCAGCCAGCAGGACTAGGGAAATTACTGTCTTCTTGCATGCAATGCTGTTGAGACTGCTCCTTGAATACTGTGTTCAGTTTTTGGCTCTTGGCGAGGGGTCTAGAAAACAATGCTTATGATAAGCAACTGAGGGAGCAGGGGTTGTTTTGTCTAGAGAAGAGAAGGCTGAATAGAGGGCTTATTGCTCTCTACAACCAACTCTTTTGGATGTTATATTGAAAGGCTTTTTCAACCTAGACGAGTCTATCAGTCTGAGAACTGACAGCTCATTGTGATTACTTGTTTTTTAAAGAAATATAGACATAGCTATAGCACTCATTGATGCTGCAAAAATCTAACTGTGCCTTCAGTGCCATTAGCCATTCATTTTTTTTTCTTTTTAGCTTGAGGGAAGTGAATTATTATGTGGGCAAAGGGAAGTGTGGATGTCAAAAAATATATTGGAAATTGCTAGTTAAATGTAATGAGCAGTAGCATGCCTTCTGTTACCTTCAAAAAGACATCTCGTTTTCTTTGAGAGTTTGTGCCTTGGTGTTGTCTAACACTAACACAAGCTGAGATAAATTGTATTATATTTTAATGGAAAAGCCAGAAATTTAGTATTAATTCATTTATTTGTTTCATGCCAAGTAAAAAGAATTACGTAGTTTAGGGATTCCAAGAGGGAGGCCCTGCATAGAATAGAACTAATTCTCTGGAAGAAGATGGACTATAACCATACAAGTAATTGAAGTCACTAGGTGAGAAATACAGAGATTCATTTAAGAGTAGGTAAGCTGAGGATTTCTTTTACAGACTAAAATAATTGAAAAGCATTTAATATTAAAGGAACCCTTCCTCTTCTTTCCACTAAAGAATAAATGAAGCAATATTTACTAATCAGAGTCAATAACTGATAAATATGTTTACAGCCAAAGGTAAAACTTACCCTAATATAATTGCCTGGCACAGATTTAACTACCTGTTTTACTCGCATCACAGTTATACGCTTTAGACTTTTATTATTACTTGCTTTCTATGACCTAGAGGTTTTACACCAGATTTAAAATTGGTAATCAGTCTTTAGTTTTGTCATTTCATTCTGAAGAAGAAAAAAAAAAAGTATATTAAGTATATTATGAAATGTATGTATTGAAAAGTTTGCAGTATAGTGCTTTCCTGTTTTCTTTCCATATACTTTGTAGATTTTTCTCTTTTGCTTACTTATGTTTCTTTTTTCCAGAATCCTCCTCACAAGTTGAAATCAGAAACTTTCTAACCGGTCTGATTGTTTAATTCTTTCCGAGTGTAGTGTCAAAATATGTCAAAAGTCTCATCCATTCCTTTTCCAAAGGAGTAAAGGAATTAAGTCTAATTGTATATTTTGAATTACTTTTCATTTGAGACTACATTTGATCCTTTTTTTCTTCTTCTTCTTCTCCTAAGGACATAATTTTTAAGTCTACTTAATATAATCATCTATCTTTGTTAATCATATCACAAAATAAAATGTAAATGTATTTGTCAAAAATATTCATGAAAAGTTGTCCAGTTGGAAAATACTTTTTAAAATGAGTAATCACAAAGAGATTTAACATTAAATAACATTTATATTTTATGACATAAATGAAAGAGGATAACATTAAAACTTCAAAGAAGCAAAGATGACACATTTCCAGTCATGCTGTCACTGTGAGATCTACAAACAGCATGTGAGTACACAAATAACTGCTTTTGATTTACTGAAGTTCAAGTATGGATTTATCTCAAAAAATGCCTAATTCTACTGGTACTTCAAATTCACCAAATGCCATTAAAGTGCCATGACAAATATATGTGATATTTTGGTATTTTTTTCTCTTAACACAAGACATGATAGGTCAAAATTATATGTAAAATTGTGGTCTATCTTGCCACTAGTGAATGCTGTGGATTGGTTGAAGCCTTACTTCTCTTGGTTTCACCAACATTTCAAACGATTAATTTCAAATAAACATCTCTAGGTATACTTTCTAAAGCCAGCATAGGCTGTGATTATCATGTTTTTTTGTCTATGATTAGAAACAGTTGCTTTCAGATGTCAGTACAAGTTCCCCTAAGATAATGGTGTTAAATAATTTAATTGACCCCCACAGTTTCTTTGTTTTGTCCACTGCTGATAAAGAAATAAAATTAGATGGCCAATTCATAGATGCCTATAATTAGAAGAGATAAAAACCACCCTTAAGACACCAGAAAGAAAGAAAAAAAATAGTCCTGAATAACATTGAGATTTTTATGTATAAAATAGGGAGAGAAAAGGAAAGGAGAATGAGCTGCCATTCAGTGAGGCTAAAGTGTTGAGCAGAGGAAATCTGATGAGGTTCAACAAGGACAAGCGTAGAGTCCTAAACCTACAGAACCCTCAGAAACAAGTAGAAAATGCTCCCCTGTGCCATAGGCTTGTAGGAAAAACTCCAAGAAGAAAAATCTCTAGAAAAAGATCTTTCCCTAGTAGCAGTCAGCCCTTAAATGGGGTCTAGGAGAGGTGGAGCCAGGTTCCTCCCCTTCCGGTCACATAGGTGAATTGTCTTCAACTGCGCTCCCATGGCTGACTCAGGTGATCAATCAGAGGTTCAGGCCATGATTCAGCAGCTCCCATATACCTGGTGAGGCCACATCTGGCATACTACGTCCAATTCTGGGCTCCACAGTTCAAGAGAAACAGAAGTCTTCTAGAGTGAGTCCTGCAGAGGACTACTAAGATGATGAGGGTCCTAGAGCATTTCTGCTGTGAAGAAATGCTGAGAGATCTGGAACTGCTCTGCCTGAAGGAGAATGAGAGGGAATCTTATCAGTGCTTATAGATATCTAAAGGTCAAGAGTCAAGTGTATGAGGCCATGCTTTTCTTGTAAGTGCCTGGTAACAGAACAAGGAGCAATGGGAATTAACTGGAGCATAGGAAGCTCCATAGAAACACGAGAAAGATTTTCTTCACGTTGAGCATGGCAACAATGAAACAGGCTTCCAAGAGAGGTTGTGGAGTCCCCTTCTCTAGAGATATTCAAAACCTACTTGGACACTTTCTGTGTGACTTACTGTAAGGAACCTACTTTAGTATGGGGTTGGACTAGGTGATCTTCAGAGGTTCTTTCTAACACCTACATTTCTGTAATTCACTTCCCATTTGTAATCTGGCTTTTGTTGATTTGAACTTCAGCTCAATTACTCCTTGCAAATAAATTGATCTCAGTACAGTATTTTATTGCCTCTGTGGCCCTCAAATAGTAACAAAGATAATCATCTGAGTTCTGAATTTTTACCTAAGTATGAGGAATACAATGCAAGGATTTGACTATAATGTAACTTGGTGAGAATATTCACAGCAGGACTGGGCACAAAATCCTAATTTACTCTAAAATAACTTAATTTGTAATTATATATATTTTCACTTGTGACTTTATTTTCATATGCATTCCCTCATAGTAAGAAATACACGTATAAATTATGGTATGAGGTTACTGCATTCATAAAAGGAATTCCAGTCCACAGGCTTAACTGACATACTGTTCTGTAACAGAAATTCTGTATCAGTCCATATGGGCAGAATTAGGACGGTGATTGTACTCCAATATTCAGCGTTACATTAACTTCTATTTGTTTCAATTGACTTGTGATAAACAGAATAGACTCCAGAAGAGAGAAACAACAGACATCAGAGGACTGAAGAGCATGAACAATGAGGAAGATGAAAAGCTTAGGATATTTTCTGTTTGATACAGAAGCCATACTACAAAGTAATACAGGTGGGGAAAAAAAAAAAAAAAAAAAAAAAAAAAGACTTCTAGAAGTATTTCAAAGAACATTATGTTCTTGACAGCATAGAAAGGAATGGATTTAAACTATTATAAGGAAGAATAATTCATATGTGAGGGGAAACAGTTTTACTGATAAGACTGGTAGATTGTCAGGAGATTTTGGGAACCTCAGAAAATATGCATCTTAATGAAAAATCTAATCAAATGTCTGTTAAGAATGAAATTTATATAGTATATTCTACTTAGTCTTAAAGGTAGACTAGGTGGTAGATTAGAGGTCTTTTCCCAACCTATTATTTGGTTATTCATTGTTATTTAAATATTAGAACTTTATATGGGCACATTATATTTTGTTATGTAACATTATAACCTACTAAACGTATTCTAATTTTCAGGTTGAATAAACTATACTCCAAGAAAAAGCTTTTGTCAATATAGACAGTTCAAGTGGTCATTTCAATACATATTTTTATGATATAAGGGTATAGTTTTATGTACATTATAATTGTTAAAAAGAGAATGGTACAAAGAAAACTGATTTTCTCATAGAGTGTGGTACTGCTTAGTGTAAGAGTACTGGAAACATTGCTTACTCTGAGAGCTTCCCCACTGTAATATTAATATGAGTTTTTGTTTGCAGCTAAGGAACTACTTAGAGAAATCTATTTTCAAATTTCAGCTTATATGAGTTGAAATAATTATGAGGATAGTTTTGCAGTTTTGAGGAAAATTCAGCAGAACAAAGATCTGATTTGAAATAGACTTCAATCTATGGGAGTTTTAATGAAAAATGTACATAAAATTTTTCATAAAATTTCAGAAATAATACCAGAAGGTGATCATTTATTCTATTAATTTCAAATACAGAAGCAAAGTATGCACTCTGACAAAGCCCTGAGGATATCGTTAATGGAGATATAATTGTACAAAGGTTAATGAAATTACAAGTTCTTCCCAGATAAATGTAAAAAAACAAACAAAAAAAAAAAAAAAAACAAAAAAAACCATATTTCTAATGGATAAGATTGGTTAGTTGGCAGACAAATATTTTCTGAAGCAGAAATCTGATGAAGCAGTTGCCTTTTCTTATACCATTATTTACAATGTAGGATAATTATATAGAATCAGTTCATGAATTGTTGTCACATTATTTTTCTATCATTGTTTCTTTCCATTTTTCCTTATGTAATTTTCAGTAAATTCATGCCTCATTTTATCTGATCTGACTTGATTTCCTGACTCTAATCTCTTCAGAAAGACAAGTTATTGTCCTGAAAAGAATACGAAGAAAAAATATATGCAACACTGATTTTATGATAGTCATGGACACAGGCAAAATACATTGCAGAACCTGTTTGAGAAAACATCAGACCTGTTTACAATTGAAAATAAGTGTTGAACACATAGAATTGTTATGTTTTCATAGAAAGAAAAATTCAGTGCTTTTCAACAACCTGTTCTGACAAATGGGTCATTCTTCAGACAGTGTTTGTGCATACCTTATAAATTCAGCCTCCTACTTTTGAATAAAAGAGCTGTCAGACACCATGGTACAATGTAATGGCTGAAACAGAATTATACATAGAGACAACCAGATAATTATCACCATGCACATGCAAACAACAAAGTAAATAGCTTTTACAAACAAAAGTTTTTCACTCATAAGAGTAGCCATACTTATTGCATCTAGCACTATTTTTTTCCTCAGCCAGTGACCAAAATGAATACCTGGAACTAAGTAAGAAGGCGGCAGGGACACTTCTACCAAGTACTGCCTTACCTTCAAACTATGCACGGCTTAAGATCTTCCTCAGCTAGAAATGGTCTGTCAGTATTTAATAATCCACAGTACATTTATTCTACATTTTTCCAACCTTCCCATGAAACATGTAAATCTTCAGCTATGATATCACTTAGAAAAAATAATTTTTATCGCTCATCTCTGCATTATATTAGAAACTACTAATACATTCTATGCCACTGGAAACTTGCACTAAATCACAAGAATGGTCAGTGTTTAGTGTGATTGAAAACCAAGTCTTGCTTTAGTTCTGCTGTTATTCAAACCAGTTTCCTACTATAAATCTTAGAACTGGAGTTATTTCAATAAAATTATAGGCTGTGCTCTGAAATTATGACACTGGAAACAGTCTATAATGCAAATAGGCAAATACTTCAAATGAAATATCTGTCACATAGAAAATAGTTCATCGAAGCCGTGTATATTTTCATTTTTATCTTGAAACTGTTATTTTGTGGTGTAGTTTATTATTCTATAATGATCATTAAAGGTGTGGAAGCACCTAGGACTGTGAAAATACTCACAGGGAAGTGGTCTGCCTCATAAGATGTATAGACAAGTAGTTTTTCAACCACATGGAATTTCGTATGTCATTGGCTTTATTTTTGGTCTTCATTAATTACAGTGAAGTTTTGAAAGGAAGTTTCCTTCAACTGTGAAGCATCTAGAAAGAGGCAGCTTCAACATCTTGTCATAAGTATAACATATGGCACACCACGAGTAACTGATCTGCTTGCTCTCCAGAATGCCTGTTTTTGAGACTCCTAAAATATTAGATGAAAGTCAGTTTAAAGCCTTTGAGGTCATTTAGCATAGACTCTTACAGAAAAAAAAGAAAAGGATTTCCCATCATAATCCTCTCTCTGATATTCTCTCACACAGAGCACTTTAAAAATACCTTTGATGAAAGTGAATTTCACATATTAACTACTTCCTTGGTTTGCCTGAAGGTCTACATCTTAATTTTTAATTCAAGTCACTATTTAAATCCCCAAAGATATTAATGGTGCAAGATGAAACACTCATAGCCTTGCTCTTTAAAGTTATTTCCTAAAATCTAACCTAAATATTCCTGTACAGTGTCTTCAATTTCCAGATTATTTTTTGTGGAACATCCATATGTAGTAAACTGTGCTCAAATTAAATTGCTCAGAGAGTTAATAGCCTGTGTTGATGGTAGAAGAGACAGTATACTAAGTGAAGCTATAGCAAGCCCTGTAACTTGCACATTTTGCCTACCAAGTATTTTTAAGTAGCCATAACATTCTTTACAGCTTTCCTTAAAACGATGTGTCGTAATACATCAGATTGTATTAAACACTTTTCAGTGTCACAGACTTCAAACTCTGTTGTTTTCTTTGTTTGCTTAAGTTTATAAAAAATTCTCTTTCACCATAGAATCCTCTGAACAGACTGAAAACAGTCAAAGTGCAGGAACGGCAACAGGTTAAAGCTTACTAAGATTCTCAATTAAATAGATTGAAGAAAGATAGTAACTTTTTGTTGGAGCAACGCAGTGAAAATACCTGCTAGACAAAAGTATCTGTTATCATTTTCTGCTCTTCCTGAACAGTCAGTTCACTGATACAACAGAGCTACAAAATTACAAAATTAGATAATCATTATTCCTAGCATCCACCCTGTACTTCTTTTTGTACAGAAGATCCATCTGAATTCAGTCTTAGATTCCTCTTGAAATTGGCTGTCCTTAACCCTGAAAAGCACAGAAAACACTTGAATGTAATCTATATATCTACACAGATGTTTTTCATTCTCCAAATTATTCAAGATTTTTAAGTCAAATTTGTTTCTGAAATTGTTACATGCCAATTCAAAAATAAAATAAAATAAAATAAAATAAATAAAATAAAACAAAAATAGTGACAAAAAAGGCACAATTAACCCTACACCACTACAAAGCAGGACAAGCCCTTCCCTCACTCAGCTGGCAGTGTTGAACCTGATGCACTCCAGAGTACAATTTACCCTTTTGGCTTGTAGGGTACACTGTTCACTCAGATTGAAGTTGCCATCAACCAGAACTCCTAAATCCTTCTCTGCATAGCTACTCTCCAGCCTCTCGTCCCTTAGTCTGTACATCTATTTAGGGTTGCCCTAGCCCAGGTGCAGAACCTAGCACTAATCTATACCCTTATTAAGAGGTTTAACAGCTTCTTCCATTTTAGTGTCATTTGCAAATTTGCTTATACATTCAAGTCCTGTAACCTAGTAATTGATGAAAACATTAAAGAGAAATAGCCACAAATTAAAGTCATGAGAAACTTCACTAGTGACTAGCTATCAGCCTCACATGACTCCTTATGCTGCAAGCTTTTTGAGCCAGACCTGGACAGAAGGATTCTGTTAGAAACAATATTGAAAGCTTTACTAAAATTCAAAAAGATTACATCAACTGGTTCCCCGTGGTCAGGCAAGTGGGTAACCTTGTCATAAAAGGAATTTATTAAACAAGACATTCCCCTTGTGAATTCATGTGGGCTGTGACCAATGACTGTATTTTCTTTCAGGTGTTTCTCAGTAACTCCCAGAATAATCTCCATCAATTTTCAAAGCACTGAAGTGAGACTGGCAGGTCTGTAACCACCCAGGGTCTTCTTTCTTGCTCCTCTTGAAAAATCATAGAATGGTTTAGATTGGAAAGGACGTTTGTCAGCTTCCAGTCAGCTGGGACCTCTCCAGATTCTCATGATAATTGAAAAGTAATTGAGAGGTACTACAAGAATATCAGCCAGATTTTTGAGTACTCTACTAAAAATGTGAAGTGAAACAAAAGACTTGCTCTGAACAAAGCATCTATTTTTCCATAGTTAATAAACAGTAACACAATTATTTTAATCATAAAAGTTACTAGAAAATGTCACTAAATTTACTGAAGTTTTTCTGTTTATTGTCTTACTTCTTAGGAAGAGTACAAAGAATTTGTTAGGAAATGCAGAGAGAAGATTAGAAAGGCAGAAGCCCAGCTTGAACTCAGCATGGCTACAAGAGTAAAAGAGAACAAAAACCTTTTTCACAGATATATTAACAGTAAGAGAAAGGCTGTTCTGCTAATGAAGAAGCAAACTTGCTTCTGACAGATTCTTGGTGTTACTAGGCAAAGTATTCACAGTTAGGCCAATAACCATATATAGAAAAGATAATAGAAATAATCAAACTGGTAAAGGGGGCTCTATAGCTGTACAGTACTTTTTCACAGTAAGAAACCCAGGTCCAAAAGAAGCTGGCCCTTAAAGGAGCCCAGGATAGCTCCACCCTGGATCCACCCTTTTTGGTCATAAGGGGAGCACAGGTGCAAACAATTTACCTGTGTTCCCTGGCCAGTCACACCCCTTAACTAGGTGCTCAATTACCAGGTGAAGTCATGACATAAGAGTTCCCCTGCAAGGGCTAAGGAGAATTTTTCTCCTTACTGTACATGGAGGGAACGCAATTGCTGAGGATAAGAAAAAGGCTGAGGTTCTCAGTGCCCTTTTTTACATCTGTTTTTAAAAGTGATTTGGACTGAGGATTAATGCTAATTATTGGGTATTGATATCCTGTATTATTATATGTTTTGACCATCTTTGTTTAATCACAGAATTAAATCAGAATTAAATGGATGGATGTTTCTATCAGTCTTTATAATTTATTTAAATATATTTTCCAATCCATTATTCACTGTTTTTAATAACTTAATATCAACAATGCACTGAGTCAGTATGAAACTAGTTTTCCTAATGCTTATTTGCTTCCTTTATCTGTTACTGCATACATTTGGTTCTGCTTTGATTGTCTACGGGGATTTCTTTTTCTATTCTTTTCTACGTTATACTACATATGATTCACTGCCTTATTTCAGCTCTTTAACTAGCCCTTTCTCCTCTTTTCATTCATTCTTCCTCTTCTGTAGATTCTTAGTGGGTTTACCTTTCTGCCTTCATTGTGATGTTGTCTGTTCTGAATTTATCTACTTCTCTCTTTATACTTCTCCTCATGGGACTCAGGCCTTTTGTAAAGTCTAGCATAATGGAAGCATATACACAATTCAATTAAAGTACTGTAACCACTGCATCAACTAAAGTAACTACTATTTACCTCAAAATATCTTATGAATTTGGGCTAACAGCCTCCTGTAGTATACGCTGTCTGAAAAATTCTGGAAACTTTTGTACTCTAATAATTTTTCTTCTTAAAGGCTAGGTAAGGAAAAGGATAATCCTGAAACATCCAATCTTCTGATATTCCTGACTTTTTTGAATCAATCCTACAATGGACTTACCCTTTATTTTGCAGGAGAGGAGGACAGGTCATCTTCAAAAGTAAAATGGTCATTGGCCAAAATTTAATCCCCCATCTGTATTACAGACTTTTAGTACTCCTACTTACTGATTGAGACAAAAAAAAAAAAAGTAGATTGAATGAAATTACATTTTTAATTTTCTACTGATAGACATCCATGTCTTATCTCTGCTGTCTAACTTTTTTGTATGCTTATTTCTAGTGATACAGGAAAAAAACAAAGAAAAAACAACAAAAAATCCAGAAAATTCCAAGGAGCCTGTACAGCATAAATCCTCCATTCTATCATTTACAAATCAATCCAAATTTATTTTCACTCACTCATTCTTTTCCACTCTCCAGGGCCGGAAATTATAATTATTACTACATATCTCTCTTCATCATTCTCATCTCCAATTTATTTATTTATTTACTTATTTATTTAGATACTTCTCTAGCATAAAACTGGCTAATGCAACTCTCCTAGTAACCCTATCTGATTTGGGGCATTTAAACCATTTTATATATTTTATCTAAGTATTTTGTTTTTTTATTTTATTTTATTCTTTCCTTTTTTTTTTTTCTATGATATTTGTTAGCTTGAGGGTCTTCATTTCTCTTAATCTTACCCCAAAATCTTTAGTATTCAGTGTTGCTTTCCTTATACAGCCATATCTTATTATATATGCGCTACATTTTTGGTATAGACTGCAAGCTAGTTTCTTTCAAGATTTGCCTTCATGTAGATAAAAAATATACCGTATACAACGTGACAACATTCTTGTCACAAAAGATCTTCCTTCTGTAATACCTATAAAATCATGTGGCCTTTTTTTTTTTTTTCTTTCCATAGAAATATAGAATTATAGAATAACTTGAGTTGGAAGGGACCTTAAAGTTTAAACAATTCCAAACCCCTGCTGTGGGTGGGGTTAAATATTTCTTATTTTCTTTGTAACTGCACTCCTAGAAGCACTTAATATATTAGTTAGCTTTCTTCAGAAATCAGTGTTAAGTTTATCTCCTCATACTCTAACATCTGCACCAAAATTAGACAAAGCTGCTTTCTCAGGTAGCTTTATTTCACACAGGATTATTTTGTATACCAAGAGCCATTAAATAAATAAATAATCAAGAACTATATATATGAATTTATTCTGTGGGCATCAATTATTTTTAGAGACCTCTAATTAAAAGGTAAGTTTTCAGTTCGTGGCCCTCCTCTGGACCCATTCCAAGAGCTCCACATCCTTCTTGTACTTGAGGGCCCCAGTCCTGGATGCAGTACTCCAGATGGGTCCTCGCAAGAGCTGAGTAGAGGGGGACAATCACCTCCCTCTCCCTGCTGGCCACCCCCTTTTTTAATGCAGCCCAGAACACAGTTGGCCTTCCGGGCTGCAAGCACACTGAAGCAGCTATAGTTCACTAGCATTTAAAGGAGTTAGTTTGGCCAAGGTTACACCTCAGAAATTACATTCTTTCCTACTTTCTCTCCAAAAACAGAGGCTGTTTTTAATGAGATAAAAATGGGTATGTCTGACCAGTTATTCTGCCCCAGTAATAAAGCTGAGAATACATTAAGCATATGTAGAAGCAGTTTATTGAACCAGAAAATAGACATCCCCACCAGGGGGATGCACTACTGGACCTGTTGCACACAACACAAGTGGCATCAGGATTGGAGGCTGCCTAGGCTGTAATGTCCATGCAATGGTGGAGCTTACATTCCTGAGGGATGTGAGACAGACAAAGAATAAAATCACAATGCTAAATGTTAGGAAAGGTGACTTCCACCTCTTCAGGGAGTTAATCACCAAAACCTTTTGGAAAATTGTCCTCATCAACAACGGAGCAGAGCAGAACTAGCAGATCTTCAAGGAAACTTTTCTTAGGGTACAAGTGCTATCAATTCCCAGATATAGGAGGTCAGGAAAAGCAGACAAGAAACTGGCATGGCTGAATCAGCTGTGCCAATCTGGAGAGCAAGAAGAAAATGTACAGACAATGGGAACATAGACAGATTCTGCTGTTAGGCTGTGTAGGGACAGAGCTAGGAAGGCGAAGGCCCACCTGGAACTGGAATTAGTGAGGGGTGCAAAGAAAAGCAAAAAAGGCTTTAACCTGCACGTTAACCAGAAAAGGAAAATCCAAGAAGGCTTAACCCCTGCAGTGAGCAGCACAGGCATGCACATAAAAACCGACAAGAGGAAGGCTGAGATACTCAACTTTTTTTTGCCTCGGTCTTTACTGGCAACTGCTATTCCAGAATATGGGTTGGAAGGTGGCAACTGAGAAATCAATGTCCCTCCTGCTGTAAGTGAAGATCAGGTTCGCAACCACCTGAGGAACCAAAACATCTGTAAGTCTATGGGTATTGATGAGACACATCTCAGAGTACAATTTTAAGTGCTGTGATTGAGGAAGATCTATTTTAAGATACTTTTTTTTTTTTTTTTTTTTTTTGAAGGTTGGTGTTTAGATTGCACTTCCTGCTTTCTCTTCCAGGATATGTAAATAATTTAAATAATTTCAGCTACTCTCAATTACAGAGCCAACATAAGTCTATAGAGGCTTTTACAATTGCTTTGGTTCACAATGAGCTAAAAGTCAACACCATTTTTTGATGGTTTAAAATAGCTAGGAAAGTATATACTGACACAGTGAAAGTGTTCTCTTATTTAAGTAACATACAGTCAGTTACTGTATGCTAAAGTCCAGGACTCTAAACAAGCTTTGAAAAATCATGATTCAGGAGAAAAATAAGCCAAGAAAAAATATGTTCTAATAGTTATATGAATCAAAATGAAGCCACGTTCAAGATTTATGGAAAAGAAACATCTCTGGGACTACACTGGAAACCTAGAAAAACAAAGAAATCAACAAAATGTGTCAGGTTTTTTTTATTCATTTGAAAAATTAAAATTTCTTAGCTGTCAGAAATGTGCAAAGCGTGCTTTTCTGCAACTACATTAACATATGGCAATAGTGGAGGTATATAAATTATTTTTAGAATATTTAAGTGTTCTGCATTAAGGAATATAATGCAAGTTCTAATCTTTCAGAAAAGTCTAACAGCTGGAGTATCTACATGTGTGTATTCCCTTGTCACTTTTAAAAATTGCCTTTGAAATAATTTATTGCTGGTACATATTTCCAAAGTTCTCACTAAGTTGCCTTTGGGTCAAACTGTTACATTAGCTTTCCCTTGATTTTTTTTTTTATTTTCTTTAATTTTAATTTTTTTTTGTTGAGAACATCTTTATATTTAAAACTGAATATCAAGAAGAAAAGTGCCAGACTCAAATTTAGTACACAAACCCATATCCAGTGCCTTCCAGAAAAAGAACTGAAGATCTGCTTATATATTTAACTAAATATGCTCACACACATTAAAAAAAAGGCATATGTTATTTAAACCTACAAAGCTTAAGAAGCATTTTGTCTTATTCTTTTTATCTGATATTTAAAATGAAGACTGAATAAAATTGCAATTTGTAAAAAATCAGAATAGAATCACTGATCATGGTGTCAATAGCCAATCTGGGACAGATAATATTATTTTTACAACCCCAAATACTTTGTAACTACTATAACAAAATTGATTTATTTGTATAGTATATTAATTATTAATATTTAGGTGTATATCCATATAGATGTAAATATATGCATACTTTTTAAGAACAACTTTATCTCATTAATCAAACAAATATCACAATGGATAATTTTATTCTATTTATAGAACAAAAAGCTTTTGGAAAGAAAAATCTTGTAGTACAGTACAAATTTAATATTCTTTACAGAGAAGAATGCATATGAAGAGATGAGAACACACATGATTAGACAAATTAATATAGCCTGGCCAGTGTTTCTGAAACTTGCCAGTATCAGAAGAGAAGGACCAATACAGGTTGGAACATTAACAGTATTCGCTTCCATTTCTTAAAACAGCAGTTTATGCAGAGAATGCCATTTCATCCTCTTATTAAATAGAACCTTGAGAACTTTAACACTACCAATTGGATTAAACTCTTTTTAAAGCTCAGTTACGTGTTCACTACCTACTTAATTATTGTTGGACTAGATCAAGCATGTCCAGCCTTCGACCCACAGGCTTCATGAGGTCTGGCACAACTCGCAGTGCAGCTGCACTCTGCCCCAAGCCAACATGGCAGCAGCTCTGCCCAACAGAGCAGACCGGCCCAGCATGCAAAGCCATCACTCAGCAACAACCAAACAGCAGTGTGCATTTGACTCTGGGCTGAAATCAGGACAAGGGAAGAGCGCAGTGCAGTGCTAACTCAAATGATGACAACTAGTTGTGTGCATTTTGATACACTGGCAAAATACAGTTCTGTGGACAGCAAAAAATATGCAGCTTTGCTTTCTGTTTTGATAAAGAAATTTGACAACAGGTTTAAAGACTGCAAAAAAATCATCCTGTTTTTTTTTTTTTCTTTCTTTTTTTTGTATATTTGCAACTCCAGTTTCAGTCAACAGAAAAACCTGACCTGTGAATTTTCTCATGGAATGTAGAGTTACAATCAGGCATTAACTCAAAAATTTGATTGCAGCTCTTTACCAGACTTCTGCAAGGCCTGCCTTGCCAGAGATAAATATCCCTTGCTTTGCAATCATGCCTTATTATAACTTTTTGACAGTATGTACATTTGTGAACTATTGTTTTCAAGGATGAGTGAAATATGGGAAGAGTAAAATTTTATCAAAAGTCTTGAGTACCTTGAGAACTCACTAAGAATTGCCAGTTCCATAAAACCAGACTGATGTATTAGCTTCACAGAAACAAGATCAAACATCCCACTAGTTTTATGTTTTGTTGCTCATTTTTTTCTGTTTTAGCAAAATGTACATATTAAAAATAAGTTTTGTTACTTTATCTATACTATATATTTTATGAGATCCAAGACAATTCTCCTCTCAATGTGGCCGAAAGGTTGGAGGATCATGGACTAGATGATTTTAGAGTTCTTTTCCAACTGTAATGATTTTATGATTCTATAATCATTCCAGTTAGTTATATGGCCAAGCTATTTATTATGTTGAAATATATTTCCTTTATTTTAAACAAGATATTTACTTGGTAATTTTTCTACCTAAACAGCTAATATGGATGGGAATTACTGACTGAGAATACAGTAAGGGGTCATGGGCACCTCGTCATAAAATATTTTATAGGTAAACTTAGCTATAATGTTAAAGAATTAAGGTGAGATTTATGAGTCAATAAATGTATGTATTAAACTCTTTCTTCCATTCGTAAAGTAAGATTATAATGATTGTTTTCCACATATCCTGGAAGTAGGGATTGAAACAACCATTCATTCTGCAGCAGGAAAATAAAGAATGGATTTGTTATAAGGAAAAAAATCATACAAAGAACTGGAGGAACTAAGAAGGATGGAATAGGAAAGATGTGGAATCTTTCAACAAGAATCTACTTAAAAAGCATTTTTTAGCACAGATATGTCAGAGCACAGAAATGTCCTCAGTCACATTTAAGAGTCCCTTTTGACTCCATACAGTTCCATCTGAATATCTCTTGATAATATTAAATTATTATTTGTCATACTCTTTATGATTCAAAGATAAACAAGTTTTTATACTGCATTTTGGAATCCCAAGAACCTAAAATAATTTTGTGTTAAATTAATAGAAGTTACCTGTAACATTTTTTACAACCGCAGAATAAATCCTTGATGTGTATTTTCTCTGCTTTCAGCATGGAATAAATAGTGCTGATCTCAAATATTTCATTGCAAGATTAGAATTACTTATTTTTTTAGCTGTTACTATTTATTACAAATTGAAATGGATACAAATGTAAATAGAAATGTAATATCCAAGTTGCTGTTGATTTAATACTATCAAATTTGAGTGTAGTTGCATGTTCACTCTGAATCATATTAGAGGGGGATTATTAATCACAAAATGTTGTTCAGCCAGTTTGGCCAAGGTAAACATGGCATGTGGGTCTTGCATAGACACATGACTGAGAAGTATTAGATAGCATGAAGATAAAGACCACTGAAACAAGTTGTTTAGTTTTTTTTTTTCATATTTTATTCCACTCCTTGAATTCTACCAGTTGGCTCTAAACATCCATTTGTTTGGAGAACAAATTATTCTTAATCTGTTTGAAGAACAAAGTACTCTTAATCCACTATGAAATAATCCACTATGAAAATTTTTGCCTTGTGCTATCATAATAAAGGTTCCTTCCACGGTCAGTGAATAAAGGGTGAAATTCCTGGTTCAGGAAGGCGCCTCCATATACTACTAGCCTTAAACACATGAACAGGCTCTTTGTTATCTTGCACCCATTCCTTTGGCACTGTGATTACATAGGCCATAGAGAAGCATGGGCACTTTGTCTCCCTGATATTCCTTGTTTAAAAAAAAATAAGAAACAGATAAAAGAAAAAAAAAGAATCCTTACCAGTTTCTAAGTTTCCCTTTGTTGATTGTTCCTACTTCTACAATCTCAATAAGAAATGTAAAGATAAAGGATAGCCTACCCATTTTTTTTAATATGTTAGTGATGTTTTCTTCTAAAGAAAACCAAAGTAATACAAACAATCCATTAATATCAGATGAGAAATCTTCGAATTCCAAACTTCTCACAGATCAGGTGAAAGCAAGAAGGAACATTCGGATTATTTCTGTGGGCATCCAAAAGAAAGGAAGTGACAATCATTTTGTGCATTTTATGCAGTTTATGTTTTGAGTCACTCATATACTTTTAAATGATAAGTCTTCACAACCCATTATTATGTCTCCTGAGATTGATAGTTTTATACAATCTCATAAAAGTGGTTTCCAGAAGTAGTTCTCAGCTCCGTGAGAAGAAACTTGCATTGTTTTTGGCACAGCAAAACTTTTTAGAGCTATTACTTTGATTGAAATTAAACAAAACTTCTAAGTGAAGTGTATAGTTTAGTTATAACTGAAAATTTTCTGTTGCCTCTAAGCTATGGTCATGCACGTCAAAAAAATAAGCATTTTGAAAGTTGAATGTTAATTGTTAAATTACCGTATTAGTAACAGAATAAAAAGATTTCCCATAAGGAAAAGAAGTACAAAAGTATTATTTTAACGGTTAAATATTTATTAAAAGTACATATTTTAAAATATTAACTGCAGCATGGATAATGGGATATTTAAGAAGAGATATTCCAGGACAGACAAATAAACAAAACACAGAAAGTTGATGGTGGAAAAAAAAAAACTGTTATGTACCATAAGTAAGCTTAAAGTAAGCTTACTCATCTATTTCTGAAATCAAAGATGTTAGCTTCAGTTCACTAACAAGTCCTGAGTACTGTTGTTAGAAAGCCCACACAATTTCCACTATACCTTCCTTGATATTATATTGCTACTGACATCCCAAATGGATTTCAAGATAGGATGAAAACTGGCACTTTTTTTTTTTTCTCCTACCTCCACACCTTCTTAGTCTTAAAATGGATTTCAAGTATATAGTGATTTAAAATTTGCTGGAGTCAAAAAGTTTAGAAAAGGAAGAAATCATATTTTAGTTTAAGCTACAGGGAAAAGTTGTTTGTTTTTGGTTGGTTGGTTGTTTTTTTTAAGAAATAATAGTATAAATTGTTGAGTTAATTCTCGGAGATTCAAATATATGTTCTATTTCCCAATACTGTAAACCATAGCTGCATTGGTAAATCCATAATCAATAGCCACTCAGATATCAAATAGAGTGAAAGAAAGGTTAAATATTGTGAACATGAGTCTTGCTCTCTTTCTGCTTTTTTTTCTCATTTTGTTATATTTTTTGTATCTTTTTTCTGTTCTTTTTGCCTTGCCTTCCCTCTCCTCTCCTCTCCTCTCCTCTCCTCTCCTCTCCTCTCCTCTCCTCTCCTCTCCTCTCCTCTCCTCTCCTCTCCTCTCCTCTCCTCTCCTCTCCTCTCCTCTCCTCTCCTCTCCTCTCCTCTCCTCTCCTCTCCTCTCCTCTCCTCTCCTCTCCTCTCCTCTCCTCTCCTCTCCTCTCGTTCCCTCTCCTTGCCCCTCCCCACCTCTCTTTTCTCTTGCCTTGTCTTGGTTTTTGGAAGATTTTTCTTACTTTCAGTGTGGTGAAGCCCTGGAACAGGTTACTGAATTAACTTTTTGATAAACTATCTCTGGAACTGCACAAGGTCAGATTGGATTGAGCTCTGAGCAACTTGGTCTAGTGAAAGGTAATTCTTCCCACGGAAGAGGAGATAGAACTATCTGATCTTTCAGGTTGAAAGTTCCCCTTCAACCACTGTTGGATTCTGTGATAAAAAATTGAGACCAGTAGCATATATTTGAAGGCTACATGCATCCCAAATGATCCCTGGAATCACTATTACTGGTTCAGTGGGTGAAGAAAAAATTGAAAATGCTAGCTTTGTCTTGTTCCTCGTACAAAATACACACTCTTCTATTTCCAAACCAAACAATTCCAGAGATGATTTTCTTTTATTTTTTTTCACCTCCTCTCTTCCATTTTTATCAGCTTCATTGAGCAGAAATGAATCTGTATGCTATTTAGAAGTAAAAGAGTAAAGAACCTTAGAGGAAAAAACATTCTAAGTGTCAAATATCTTCTGGTGAACGCACATGGCATGCTATCCTTTTTCAGAAGACTAGTTGGGAGCATCTAACACATTAGTGGTACGATTACTCCTCACTGTGGAGAAATCCACAGTATACCACTGAGCCCAAAATGGTAATCCAAACTGTAACTATACTAACTATACTGAAAAACAAACCTTAATGAGATCAATAGAAAGACTCTTAGCATTTGAACACGTGTATTAAATGAAAGACTGTTAAAAAAATTCACCAAACTTTTGAAACAGTGCAGCAAAGATCATCACACAAATTAATGATTAATTATCATTTTTCAATCTTAGTTAAACCATATGCATTTTCTGGTATCCCATTCTCCAGTGTGTTCGACTGTTTGACTTGCTTGGGCATAAAAAGTAGAAATTAAATTTCTTTCCTTTCTTTACTTTATGCTAATGTAATGCACATACTTCTCAATGATAAATGTGGCAAGATTTTAATAGCATATGAAATGAAGAAGAAAAGAGCCAGACCATTAAGAGATTGTTAAACTCAGATGCAGCCAGATAATGTAACTAAACCATGTAGCTAAACCTTGAATCTAAGGACAAAAAAAAAATCTTTTGTATTTACTTTCTACAATACTCAATGTCTCATATGCTGTGAAAAAAGTTATCCCATATAAATAATATTGCCAAGTTATGCTTGCAAGTAAGGTCTAAGGCTGAAAAAAATGTGAATACAACACCAAGGTAAAGCTGTATTACAGCAAAGAAAAATACTGTAAGCCTATTAAGTAAGCAAGTTGTCAAGAATATGAAATATTTTTAACCTATTTATTTTTCCTATTTATATAACATGCATATTAACCATCATGATTTAATCAGAAAGCTTGTTTGTTCAACTGCATTTTAATACTTCAGCTTTCTAAAATCCTAAACTATGAGACATATACTTTAAAAAGTAAGTAAAATATTACGACATATTCATTTGTATGTACTGCCCACTTTATGTTTCTCTGAATACCATGAAAAGCTAAAGCCTTGCATACATAACAGATGGGTTTAAATTTTTTTGTCTCATTAAAGCAGGAATAAGCAACTGCTTGTAAACATCTTGGATTCCCCCTATCATTAACTTGACAGAATCCATCTGCCTCTTACAGTTTTGTTTCAGTGTAAATATATAGACACATACATTAATATCCCTATTGTGTCTACATTTACAATCCATTATATTTCTTGTAATCGAATCATAGAGTCATTGGATGGTTTGGGTTGGAAGGGACATTTAAGATCGTCTGGTTCCAACCCCCTGCTACAAGCAGAGACACCACCTTCTTGATCAGGTTGCTCACAGCCTCATCCAGCCTGGCCTTGAACACTTCCAGGGAGGGGGGAACCACAACCTTGCTGGGCAACCTCTTCCGGTCCATCTCACCACTCTCACAGTAAAAAATTTATTTCCAATATCTACTCTAAATCTACCCTCTTCCAGTTTGGAGCCATTTCCCCTCGTACTGTTGCTACTTGTCCTTATAAAATGTCCCTCCCCAGCTTTCCTGTAGGCCCCTTTCTGGTACTGGAAAGTCACTATAAGGTTTCCTCAGAGAATTCTCCAGGCTGAAGAGCCACAGCTCTCTCAGCCTGTTGTCATAGGGGAGATGCTCCAGCCCACTGATCATCTTTGTGGCCCACCTCTGGACCCATTCCAGCAGCTCAGTGTCCCTCTTGAGCTGGGGACTCCAGAACTCAATGCAGTACTCCAGGTGGGGTCTCATGAGAGCAGAATAGAGGGGCAGAACCTCCCTTGACTTGCTGGTCACATTTCCCTTGATGCAACCTAGAATATTGTTGACCTTCTGGGCTGCAAGCTTATGTTGCCTGCTCATGTTGAGTCTGTCATTAACCAGCGTCCCCAGATCCTTCTCCTCTGGGCTGCTCTCAAGTTATTTGTGGCTATTCAAGGACCTGCAGCTTAATCTGAGGGAAAAGAGGGAAATGTACAGGAAGTGGAAGCAGGGTTGTGTAGCCTGGGAGGAATACAGGACTGTTGTCTGTGTGTGTAGAGATAGGATTAGGAAAGCCAAATGCAGATGGAGCTGAATTTGGTGAGGGATGTAAAAGATATCAAGAAGGGATTCTACAGGTCCAGCCTGGTCTAGTGGTTGGCAACCCAGCACATAACAAGAGGGTTGAAATTCAATGATCATTGCGGTCCTTTTCAACCCAGGCCATTCTATGATTCAATAGGCAGGAGGAGACAGGCCAAGGAGAGTGTTCTGCCTCTGATGAAAGGTAATGGGGAGCTGGCTTCGTCAGACATAGAAAAAGCTGAGGTACTCAATGAGTGCTTTGCCTCAGTCTTCATGGCTCATCAGGCTTTCCATGTCTGCTTGGAACATGAGAGTCTAGGTGAGGGTGTGGGGAGCGGTTTCTGTCCCACTGTAATGGTGGAACAAATCCGAGTCTTCCTCATGAAACTGAATGTGTATAAGTCCATGGGGCCAGATGATATCCATCCTAGGGTTCTGAAAGAGATGGCTGATGTGGTTGCTGAGCCACTCTTCATCATATTTGAAAAATCATGGCTCTCTGGTGAAGTCCCCAGTGACTGGAAAACAGGAAACATTACTCCCATTTTTAAGAAAGGGAGAAAGGAAGACCCAGGGATCTACAGGCTGTTGAGCCTCACCTCTGTGCCTGGGAAGATCATGGAGCAGATCCTCCTAGAAGCTAGGTTAAGGCACATAGGAGACAGAGGTGATTTGAGACAGCCATCATTGCTTCACCAAGGGCAGATCTTGCCTGATCAATCTGGTGGACTTCTATGATAGAGTGATGGCTTCGGTGGATGGGGGAAGAATGATGGTTGTCATCTATCCAGACCTCTGCAAAGCTAATGACATGGTCCCTCACCACATCCTTTTCTCTAAATTGGAGAGGCATGGACTTGAAGGATGGACTGTTCGATAGATTAGAAATTGGCTGGCTGGATGCAGCCAAAGGTTTGTGATTAATGGTTCTGTGTCAGGGTGGAGGCCGGTCACAAGTGGTGTCCCTCAGAGGTCAATCTTGAGACCAGTGCGCTTCAACATCTTCATCACTGACACAGACAATGGCATCGAGTGCACCCTCAGCAAGTTTGCAGATGACACCAAGCTGAGCGGTGCAGTCGACACATTGGCAGGAAGGGAAGCCATCCAGAGGGACCTGGACAGGCTGGAGAAGTGGGCTCATGAAAACCTAATGAAGTTCAATAAGGCCAAGTGCAGGGTGCTACACTTGGGTTGGGTCAATCCCAGGTATTTATACAAACTGGGGGAAGATCTCCTTGAGAGCAGCCCTGCGGAGAAGGATTTGGGGGTCCTGGTGGACGAGAAGCTGGACATGAGCCAGCAGTGTGTGCTTGCAGCATGGAAGGCCAACTGTGTTCTGGGCTGCATTAAAAAAAGGGTAGCCAGCAGAGAGAGGGAGGTGATTGTCCCCCTCTACTCAGCCCTTGCAAGGACCCATCTGCATCCAGGAGTACTGCATCCAGGACTGGGGCCCCCAAGTACAAGAAGGATGTGGAGCTCTTGGAATGGGTCCAGAGGAGGGCCACAAAGATGATCAGAGGGCTGGAGTAGCTCTCCTGTGAGGAAAGGTTGAGGGAACTGGTCTTGTTTAGCTTGGAGAAGGCTCTGGGGAGACCACGTCGTGGCCTTCCAATACTTGAAGGGAGCATATAAACAAGAGGTGGAACAGCTGTTTACAAGGGTGGGCAGTGATAGGATAAGTGGTTTTAAACTGAGACAGGGAGATTTAGGTTAGATATTAGGAGGAAGTTTTTCACACAGAGAGTGGTGACACACTGGAACAGGTTGCACGAGGAGGTTGTGAATGCTGCTTCCCTGGAGGCATTCAAGGCCAGGCTGGATGTGGCTCTGGGCAGCCTGGTCTAGTGGTTGGTGATCCTGCACATAGCAAAGGGCTTGAAACTCAATGATCATTGTGTTTTTTTTAAACCCAGGCCATTCTATGATTCTATGATTCTGTTCTCCACCCAGCCTGTATTTGTGCTTGGAAGGTTAGTAGAGTAGGAAAATTTAGGAAAGTTTAAGAAGTAATTTTTATTTTTATTATTTTTTTATTTTCTATTTTTAATTCTGGTTTCACAGAAACTTCTTTCAGCTGTCTATCCCATTTTTCAAAATCAGGTCATTTAAGCAGTTTCCACCAATAGTGTAATAAACTGGTGACTATGTAGACCCACTGAAAAAAAAAGAAATTGCCTTTTTCCAAAATGATCATGTAAAGAGTCATCCACTCTTTTTTCTGTTCTATGAATATTTGTAGAAATACAAGGTATTTAAAAAAAAAGAACTTTAACAAAATACTGTATGATTATGTTTTTCGTTGCTACAAACAAAAATAATGTTTTGCATTTGAAGAGTAACAGTAATTCTAAAAAAACTCTATCTCACTTCATTCCAGGCTATTTCATCAGTACTGAGCTCTTATAGCTGTCTAACCTAAAAATAGGACTTACTCAATTGTTAGATTACAACTTCACAATTTTAATGATCTTTCCTTTATTTCTAACTGACATGACTCAACATAGGTTAGATGTAAGTGGCAAGTAGCACATATCCTCTGATCCAGTTTTAGCAGCTACTGTTACAGCCTGAATCAAGATCTTCTCTATCTCCACAGAAAACAAAACATTGGTCTCATGCATGAGTCCACGTGCTGAACCTCAGGGTTACATCTTTAACAGTACATTCAACGGTGCCTGGTCCTAAACAGATCTGTACAACAAAAATTAAATGTGTCTAATTGTAAATTCTCAGAAAAAAATCTTTATATTTTTGGTGTAGGCCAGCTGGTTCCTAAAAGTTTCCAGGCATTTTTCAAAAGCTAGCAGAAACATGCTGGGTATAGGCTAAAATAATATTGTCATATGGATGTACTCAAACTCTGCCAGCTGGACCCAGTACTGGAGAAAATTCTGGTGCTGTTTGGTTTCGTAATACAAACATAGCTATGAATAAATATTAATAGTTCTTTTTTTTTTTTTTTCTGAAAAATAAAGTGTATTCTTCATACACTAGTAGTTTTAAGAGAAAATTTTAGGTAATGCCTGAAAATGCTGAGATCTGATATGGTATGAGGTAAGTGAGGTAAAGAAATCTGACTGCCTCCTCCAAGCACTCAAGATCACTGCTGGGACCCAGCCTGGTGGTGGCTGGGTCCCAGAAGATAGGATAGACTATTGAGGTAGGATGGATTGTTGTGATTGGGTGGAGGGCTTTGTCAGTCAAGTGTAAGGATCATCCCCTTTTTAGATATGACTTGCCTTTTCATACCATCTTCTATCTAGTCCTTCTTTGTTCATGCAGTTCCCTTTTCACATGTATAAACCCCCCATGGGTATGTAGATCTCTGTAGTTTCTACATTCTCCCAGTCCAGGTCCAATCCTACCCCACAAAAGTCCAGGTTGGTCTTCTTGGAAGTGGCACCTGTAATTTGACAACTCATCAATCAGTGTGACACAGAAATTTATTTCTTGTCATTATGTCCATTTTTGCTTTCTCAGATCTATGTCTCAGCATTTTGCTTATGGTTCTTCATTCTTTATTTTTATCATCCTGATCCATGATCCTCATTCAGATAACCCTATTTGGATGAACATTCTAACATTCCATGACTTTCCTGATCCAACTTGATGCCCAGCACAGCCTTCCTTTCTTATTAAACCTTTATTGTACTGGAAAAGGGCTTTGACCAAAGACCCTTAAAGGAGAAGACATTCTCCTTAAACATATACATATTATGAGCTTCAGGCGGGAGGGAATGACCCTTCACAAAAATACCTGGTGTGATATGAGATGCTAAAAGGAAATTTTCTTTGAGAAGATTCTCAAATAATCATTATTTCATGTCATGTTTGTTTTATTTTTGCAGTAGAGGCTTTTGGGGCCATTATGTTTCGATATTGCATCAGAAAATGTGAACTGCTTTTTTTCCTCTTCTCTGTTGTCTTTTCCAGTTTACAAAAAACCTTAGGACTTTTAAAAGTATGAAAGCATTCTCGCCACAAATGTATATTTAAGTAATGTATTTTTATTTCAAGTAAGCAGTACTTAATATTGGACACGAAGAAATAGTTATTCTTTTTTATACCCAGACAATTTTTTATCAGCTGTGCGGCGGCAAAGCAGTGTATCTTCCACTGGGGGAAAACAGCATTTAATCATTAGTGATTACTAGATGGACTTGACATATTGCATCCCATCAAATTTTATTGCTGTCGAGATATCGTGGTCAGTTCTTAGCCAAACCTACAAATCTGGTTTGACCTTTGATGAAGGCTAACCAGCGGCACTGAGATAAAGAGAACTGGAAATAACTCAGACCTTGTGATAAAACTAGGCAAGGACAGGGTTACTGTCTCTATTTTAAGACACAAAGTATATACCAGCCTTTGACACAACAGAAAGGAGACATAAAAGAATGCATGTGTAAGTAGTAAAGTTCTTTACCAAGAGAGTGGTGAGGTGCTGGAACAGGCTGCCCGGAGAGATTGTTGATGCCCCATCCCTGGAGGTGTTCAAGGCCAGGTTGGATGGGGACATGGGCAGCCTGGTCTAGTATTAGATATGGAGGCCCCGCATGCAGCAGGGGTGTTAAGATCCCTTCCAACGCAAGCCATTCTATGATTCTGTGATACTATGAAGTAGGTAAAGTGTAACAATCAAAATGCTCATTGTGCAAATGAACATAGGCTTTTCTATTATTGTTTTCAGTTGTGCTACCTGCAGTACATAGAGAAACCCTTGGAATGATTCTGGGAGACCTGGCCAATCACTGGTAGTAAAACATGACCATTGGTTTCAGTCAATATGTTTTCATTTAGGAACAACCGTCTATTGCAGGAAGTAGAGTACTGCTGTTTGGTTCTGTGGGTTCTTCAGAGTATCAAAAACAAATAGTAATACAAAACACTTACATACAGATACTATTGCTCCACTTGATTCTTCTGCAAGGAGATTTTACGTTTTTGAAATAGAGAGGGTTAGAAATGAGCAAACAACAAAACCATTTTTCTTCCCAGTCTTTAATCATGACAACTGACAGATTTGTGACTTTTAACCTTGAATTTTTTATTTTCCTAATATGGAGCTCATTTTTTTTTGTTACCATATTCTATTAAACTGTTACAACATAAGGTAATGATTTCAAAAGAAAAGAAAGTGATAAGTTATTGGAAGACATATCTCAAAATGGTTTCACTACCAGTGAGTTCAGAAAACCTTTTTCTCCCAAAGACCTGAACAATGTCTCAGTCTGATGCAATTTGTTTTAAAGTTACTGAATATCCAAAACTGTTCCTTGACAAGGATAGAATTTACCCTCCCCTCTCTCTTCACATTGTACATACAATAGAACCCTACTTTTCTCTTCTTGGTCCACCGTTATGGGAGTTTTATGTTTTTTGTGGTTTTTTTTCTGCTTTATGATTTATCTGAAACCTCCTTCTCTTCACACCACATAAAATCCAATACTGACAAACCAGCACAGTTTAAATTATTCATGCTTCAGTGTACGTGAGCCACAGTGCAACAATCAGCCGAGCAATCATTCCATTCATTGGTCTCTTCTGAACTTATTGATGACAAATCACAAAAAGAAAACTAGAACCTTGTGTGGCTAGTGAAACCTTAAGTCTAAGTAAAATCATTTCCATATAAGCATATAACATCATCAGCAACAACAACAAAAAAACCTAAGTAACATTAGCATAAATGTATAAATGCATAAATAAAGTAAAAATTAATATTAAAAGCCCATGGAATAATTGTTGAGAGCTATCTTTTGTACATTTGATATGACAGCTTAAAGTTACATTAAACTCTTTAAAATCTTTTTTATTTTTTAGACAAGTTGTTGAAATTACCATAGCAAGATCCTTTAATCAATCTTTTTATTACATGCCAGAGATAAAAATAAGATAGTGGAGACTATAGAGGAATCCAGGAAACATTGCTCTTTGACCAAAACAGTTCAGCTGACATAAAACATGATACTGAGTCAGGTTTATACAGCAGAGAGACAACATTAAGCATTGTAGGTCAATACAACAAATGAGATATCTTGTGACACACAAAAAAAGAAATATGCATTTTAAAACTGAATTTTGTAGAAAACAGAGGTATTTCTTTATATTCATCTCCCTCTAACATGAAATCTGACTGTTTTTTTCTGTGTGTAAATAGAGAGAAAATTCTCTAGGACATATGGTAGTAGTGGCAGGTCGGAGGCAGGCAGCTGAGTAAGTAACATTTCTTCAGAAGAAAAAGGATAGGAAAAGGGAAAAAAAGAACTTATTCAAAAAAAATAAGACTTACTTTTAGCCCTGATACATGTGAAATATCTTTTGATCCACTGATCTTCATGTAACAGAAGTAAGAATCTTGTGGACAAGTCTATTTATTCTAGAATATAAACCAAGTCCTAGGCACAGGCTCAATGACAGGCTTCATGCAGTTTTTTGGGATACTTAAGTACAAGCAGATTTACCAGTACAAGTTAGCTCCTGCCAATTAGCACTGTCTACCCTGCATTGTCCTTTGACAGCATCCTAGAAGGTTTTGCACCCCAAAATGCTCCTCTGTGCCCACAAACTACACTCCACAACATGTAACTTTGACTTTGCTACTTCAGAAACCTCTACTTCTCTATGTTCATACCTTATCAGCTTAAGATATTTCATCTTAAAAGTAAGCTGATGGCTAGCCTCCACCTTATTTTAAACAAAACAACAAAACTCACAGGTACTAGTATATAAAGGGAGGCGCATGACAAAACAATTGAGATTACATTAGCAGACAAATAGAGCTGGGTGCTGACTCAGCTTTCTGTAGTATGGGCTAGAAGAAGGTGGATGAATTGTAGCAAGTTAAACAAGTAGTTTAGTTTGTAGAAGGTAGCTGAAGAAATGATGAAAATTTAATGGAATGGTCAAACAATGGCAGCTCTTTGAAAATCAATGAATAGTAAAAACAGTGCTTAAAACTGAATAAAATATTTTTTAAGCTATAAAGATACATTCTGTGATTTTGTTTAGGAATTTGTAATCTGCAAACAAAATTTAAGTGAATTGAACAACACTGAATTGTGAAGATGTTTCAATTAGAAACTGCTATAGCACATATTTTGGTTCTGGAAAGAAAGAATATTCTAATCTGTGCTGCATTATTTTATTTTCTGTCATGCCAGAAGATCTGACAATAGAATGAATTCAAGGAAAGATTTGAATTTGGGGGGTGCAGGGAGAAGAGTGGGGGGCATGGGCGTAAAAATGTCTTGCTCTTGAAATCTTCTGCATAAGACTTCATATTATTTAGAAGCCTTAACTGAAGGCCAGTGATTTTGTCCAACAGTCCAGGCAACACAAAAGGGAGAATAAAGTTAGCCAAGGAACAATAGGTAGATCTTTTCACTGAATCATAAAATCATATAATGGCCTAGGTTTGTCTAGTTTCAACCCCACCTGCCATGGGCAGGGTCACCAATATGATACTTAGTGCAAAGGCAGGACATCTAGTCATCCTAGTCTTGTACAAAGAAGCTCTGTTTTATATTTACAGGTAGCACATGTTAAAAGTGATATCTGAGAGGCAAGATTTGAACAGGGAACCTTCTAGCACACACAGTCTTCTCAGGGAAATTTTTTGCTTCTTTGGTAGATCTGTGTACATATGGTAACTACTTTTCATTAATAGCTTTATGAGGGTTATATAATTTTGTATATTGTTGCTTTTCTTTCTTACTATTTTTTTCCCACAAGAAACACAAATTTCTTTTCTTTTCCCTTTTTCTCCTCTATCTCTCCCCAGTTCTAGCAAGAAAGCCACTAGGGGAAATAATCGTGAACTAATTATGACATATAATATCATATTTTATAATTAGGATGTAATTATGAATGGTCAGATGGGCCCAGTTCTTTCAGATGTTTTTAAAGCTAAAGCCTAGTCCTTTTCCAAGAGATGTAGAGGAGGTCTAGTAGTTTCTTTTTTAGTAGCTTCGGAGTTTCAAGGATTGACAGTTGCTGATTGCCCTACCTACATCTTTAAGGAGTGACATTTCACATTAAGCACCTGGTAGGGTTCTTCTTCAAGCATCACAAAATCTTATACCTTTTAGAGTGCTCAGCTCAGCAGATAGCAGTGGATATTGTACTGTTAACAATTCACTTCTCCTCTTTCTAACTCTGTGTTAGATCACTGCCAGCTTTTCCTGATTGCCTTTAGGACAGAGATCAAACTCACAAGTGTATACAAAGTATTTTAAAGTAACAAAACATTAAAAATTTACCATGTGAGATTATCAAAATAATGTGATTTGAATGGGGTGAAATTATGCTGCTTTCATTCACTACTGCATTGTTTCTGAAACCAGAAGGAAAGAGTATAGGATGAGATTGTTTTCAAGCAGTTTGACTTGCTGTCTTTAAGATGGAAAAAAGAAAAAAAAAAAAAAAGGGTATTGACTATGATTGACTATGTGACAGCCCTTCATATAAACAAAGCAAAATTGAGAAATTCTTCTGTTTTGAACTGGTCTCCATGATAAATTCTATGTTAGGTGGAATGCCAGAAGTCTAATGTGAACACTGCCCCAGTTTTCCCTGAAGACTTCATATCAAGCAGCAGACACAGGCCTGAGGAGACTTTTATGTATGGACACAAGGAAGTATGAGTCACATTCTGCAGTCTGAGAGCGCAAGCTAAGCTGTTATGGTGATAAAACCAAAGGGTTTTATATTTCCCCAATAGATCAGAGCACTTGTGACTGAAGGCACTGTTTGGCAACAGAAGGAAATACTTTTGATCCATATGTTTGTAGTTAGCAAATATGTCACTAAATTCTGTCACTTGGCCACAGATCAGCTTTAGCAGAAATCCCTCCCGTATTCAAGTGATCCAGAAAAGCAGCCTTATTTGGTTTACCGCTCCTTACCCATGAGAATAGAGCTTGCTTCAAAGGAACCAGGTCAGCTACTGGAAGCAGTCTGGCCTTGGCAACCTGGAGCTCTCCTTAGCCTGGAAAATCTGCTTCTCTGCTGCAAAGAGCAAAGCTAGTTCATTCAAACTTAGCTCTTTATTGCTGTCTGGAAAACATGTTATTTCCAGCTGTGCTAGGTACTACAAGTAACTATTCAAAGATGGTTTGGATATATTTCCCTTGGTCAACTTCTGTCCATTTCAAAGGAGATGCTCTGAAACCTTTCTGTGATGAGACAGACAGATACTGATTGCTTAAACTCTTCTCTTAGGCACAAATGTTGCTGAACTGAGGTGTCCAGGATAATGTAAAAGCAAATCTATATTTCTATGAAACTTTCCTAAGTGGACCAGATTGTTGCACAATTATCATCAATTATTTGTGGATAATGTTACTATCCACATTGTTCCAGGCTCTTCCCAAGCTAACCCTACCTGAACAGCAATATTCCTTTGTAAAAAAAATTAGTGGCAGTGATGTCAATGGTGTTGCACCCATGCTGCATCTGACCCAAATGTAACTTTCAGAACTACTCAGGAAAGCATAGTTATTCTTGATTGTCCGAGGGATCTATTTGTAACATTAGACTTGTTTAAAGGCTGCAATACCCCAGGGAAATGAAGTATATTGCATGAGGGAAATGAATGCATGTTGAAAAGATGCATTATTAGGTGCTTAATGTAATTGCAGTTTCTGGATTGCTATGGAGAACTAGGGCAGTATTCTTTTGAAAACAGTTGTCTTGATGCTTGAATTTCTCCCTATCAGACACATCATATATGTATATAAACTCAGGATATTTTGAAAAAACCTACTGAGACAAATGATGAATGAGTTGAGACTTGTTAAACTGTATACATCTAAAAAATTAATTTCCTGTCTAAGTAATCATATATGTTGTCTTCTTGTTCTTTGCTGAGAGAGAACGTAGAAGATTATTGACTAATTGACTAATCATGTTAGATTGAAACAGCTCCAGAAGTCAATCCATTACACTCAGTTTAGATAATATCTTAGCTGATCTGTGTTAGTCAACACCTGAGGAACAATCCTTAGAGATGCCTAGGCTAGAAATGTGAGATATACCACCTGCTGGGTACCTGAGGTTCTCTGTCTGTTATACGTATGCCTCAAATGCATGCAAAATTTCAATACTTTTTCCTGCATCTGTCAATTATTTAACATTGGACCTGGTACAATTTATATCTACAGAGAGGGGGACTAAGAGCTATGGCTCTTATGATTCTACTTTAATGGAAATAATTTATATGCATACAATACCTCATAGCAATGTTATTTTTTTTCTGTAGCTATTCTTAGAATGGTCCTTATTACCATGTGACTCATAGAACAAAAAATCATTTAAACAATTTAAACATTTTTTCCCTTCCCAGGTCATTTATTATTGGTTTGTGCAATAGAAACTGATATCCTTTATGTTATTTCTGTGTATACACGTGTGGGTATTTGGGAGGAGCAGGGGCAGCAAGCAGGTGTATGACAATGGAAAAATGTTATCCAAATAAAGTTAACTTTTAACATAACTGTAACGTATAACCTTGAAAACACAAACCTTTTGAAATTGATGAGAAAACCCTTTCTTAATATATTCTACTTGTGGTAGAAGGTTCATTTGTTCTTAAAAGTCTGCTACACAGTCTTCTGCTTTTGTGAGTTTATTTAGCCACAGTGATTAATTTCTGGTCAGAAGTGGAAAACTACTTTGATCTGTAGGGCAAGTTTATGTAAAACTGTTTTAACAAGTTTTCTAACACAGAGGAAAAATATATACATATACATAGCTGATGTAGAAAACTAGAAAATGTTATCTTGGATTTCAGTCTTTTCTTGCATTTTAATAAAAAATCTAAATAAATTAGTACTGTGAATATTAAAATAATCTTCAAAATTCTAAGGGTAAAATCTCAACATTTTTCAGGTCTTTGGGAATTTAAATTTTAAATTTTGGTAGTAGAATAATTTTACTTAGCAGCTACATGGCGAAACAGCAAGAACAAAGTATCTTAGGAAGTATTGTAATTTCAAAGGAAAACCACAAAGATAACATTATGTAAACATGAAAATCTGGTTTATCTCAAATGTGTAATCATTTGGATCTTTGGTGAAAAAGCCTACTAATGAGTGGGCTTATTGGAATTTACCTAGTATTTTACAGAAAACTTATAAGTAAATCAAACACTTCTGTTCATCACATATATCTCTACTGATTAATTTGATAAACAGTATGACTATTATATGGTGTTACTCTTACATATCAGATTGTATAACCCATATCCTTCTGCTATAAAGAAGATTAAATTGAAACAATGAAAACTGGATAATTTTAGTATCAAATTACTTCACTACACTCTTTCTTTAGCAAAATACAGAGGGGGAAAAAAATAAGGAAGTTCTTACCAACATATAGTATAGGCAAATAACTGCATTAAAGGAATTATACTCAAATCCATTAAAGCATAAAAAAAAAATGACAATTAAAATTCTTACTTCAAAACTCTATGCAAAATATGAGGATCATGTTAATGAACATGACTGAACCCTTGCTGTGCCTAGGCTGTGAGCTTTAGTTATGTTATTGTTTAAGCCATACTTTAAAGATCCTTATACCAGATGGTTGACTGAAATTTTGTTGTTGCTTTTTTTGTTTGTTTGGTTGGTTGGTTGTTGTTTGTTTGTTTGTTTGTTTTTTCTAAATTAGACTGGGATTTGTCTATTTCCCTCTGTGTTTGTTAACATTGATTATTTTGCAACTGTATTGAGTAGGATAGACTCAGAAGGAATTTGCTTATATTAACACACAATTAAAATCAATTACTCTGTCCAGAAATGAAGAACAAATTCATAATTGAATGAAAAACAGACAAAACAGAAACATCAGAAAAATCACTATGGAATTTCAGTAATATACCACTCAGCAATTACATACTCTTGTTCGGTTTCATCTCATCAAACAAAGGATTTTCATATTACTGTAAATTCAAGTTTTCTATGTACCACTTTCAGACCATGAACCAATCTTATGCCAAGCAGCATCTTACATTAAAAGAAATCCCACTGATTTCACTAAAACCTAATTAGAAAGAAATATTGTTCATATTAGTACAGATGGTCAAATTAGACAACAGTGATCTGCATCATATATTTGAGAACTATTCCAGATATTGTTAATGGTATTCATTGCCATAAGGAGATTTTTGCTTTATGCCCCTGAATTTTTACCCAATATATTACTGCATGAATTTCATATTATAACATGAGCGAAATGTGCACAGCATTTCCTATAACTTTTCTTTGTTTCTTTCAGGGTATTCCACATTATACACTCCCTTGGAGTAAATGCTGTGGACTGGCTCACATTTCCCCACTTCCAATCTGTACTCTCTTTTGAAGAATAACTATTGATAAGAGTACATGGATAACCAGCGATGCTAACCCACTTAAAATTCCTCAAGACTTTACCCTCAAAATCTTACTCTTTCACTGGTCTGATTCACTTCCACACACCAAAAAGCTCTCCTCAACTTGAAATTCAGGCTTGGATACTAGGAGGTAATCATTTTCTTGTTTTTATACATCTGGGGACCAGAGCTGAGTAATATAGTTGCCTTTCTCTTAGAGTCAGTTGCCAATTTTGATAGAACCATTCAAATAAAGGTAACGAGAGAAGAGGCTGACCTCCAGCTCACTACAACCTCCCTTAAGGTAATTATAGAGAGCAATAAGGTCTCTCCTGAGCCTACTCTTGCTCATGACTGGTGAAAATGCATAGCTAGTAGTGGTGACTGTGTTGAAAAACAATGAGAATTTGCTCTATCAAGTAGTGTTATTGTGCTCTTTGTTATAGTTTCAATTGAAATAAACAGGAGGTATTACTTACATTACAGAGCTACCTATGTAGTATGTGCATTCCATTTACAGCTGATTTCTTGTTTATATCAACAGAGACTGTATCAGCCAAATTGTAAAGACAGCATAAGATCTCACCCAGAAGATGTCCATAGGATTTCTTTATCATATAACCCCCAAAACATGTTTTCTGTGTGAAGACTAGCATTCAGTTATTCTTCACATTCATAAACCATTACAGGTGAACTATGGATGCCAGCAAGAACATGATGCCTGGATTTAAATGTTTTGTAGATATTACAGTGGGAGCAGATAACTATTTTCTCCCTTTCCAGTGAACATTGGCATTGAAATACATCTGTTATGATGCCTGACACTGACAATTATCCTGCTTCATACAACTGGACCTCTACAGTAAGGAAACAGATACAGCCTCAAATAATAATAATAATAAAAACAAAGTCCTCCACATTCTTGCAACACATAGTTGAACAACCACATATGGAAGCAGAAAGCATTCAGACAGTCAAAAAACAGGACTAATAAGGCACCACCACTAAGAATCTCCTCTGAAAACTCTTTAGACAATATTTATGGATCTTTATACCAGATAAACTCTGAACAAAAATCACTTTACCAAATACTAGATACTGCTTGCAATCCATCAGAATTCTTTCTATCATTCAACAAGTGAGGATGTTTGATGCATGCCTTTGATGCTAGTGAAGGCACAAGATCTGCTGGTATCATACTGGGGGACTACACTAACACAGCATGTCTCTCCAGTCAGAGATAGGAACTGGATCTTGAATGAAGAAAGCATCTTTGACCTCACCCGTGCTTCAAGCTGGAAAGACCTGGTTGTTTCGCATCAGACAGCATCATGAGAATCTGCTAAACTGTATGATCATGGAGGAAAGGGAGGAGAAAGAGAAACTGACAATGTACAGACATACATAGTTCCCAAGCCTGAAATCATTCTAAAAAGAAACCAAAAAACAAAACAAAACAAAACAAAACCTAAGCTTGAAAATGTTAGCACTGGAAAAAAAGTCATTTGACAGACAATAAAATGAGTCAAGTTATCTTCTCAGAGCCAAAAAAAATGTGCAGAAGTGCCACAGATTAAATATCAAACATACTGCACAAATAAAGTGTTATATTCCAAAACTGTTGACCAGAACTGTGAGTAACAAGGGATTATTAAGATGAACAAATGGTTTCAGAATGAACATGATTGAGCAGGTGGTTCAAATTACTGTTCTGGGCAGAAGCTTTATAAGAGATAACAATCCAGTCTTGACTGTAGAAGAACATGCACACATATATATATGCCAGTTGAGTAAGCAGTTCTTTGGACCTATGTTTAAACGGCAAGTTAAAATAAATTGGATATGTCTACCAAATTTTGATAATACAAAAATTTACCAGATGTTTGAAAGCAAAGAAAAACAATTACAATTACTAAAGCTTTTTTGCTCTTATTAGAAAAGTTATATTCTTATTTATAATTTGAATTTCTAAAGCTACAACCTCAGAAGACGTATTTTCAAGTTTTTCCAGCAACCTATTTATTTATTTGTTTGTGAAACTTGAGATTCTTTCATGGTCACATGAACACAGGATTCAAGAAAGCACCACATGTTCAACAGCTGTATGTATAGTCCTATAATACACGAATATTAGCACTAGTGGAGCTCTCCTGACATCAGTAGAACCATATGGTTACATATCCATAGATCATATGGTCATCACATACGTAAGTGCAAAGGTATCACTGGACTAATTTTAGAAGAGAACTGGAACTGGAAAGTGAAGAATTCTGGCTATTTTTATAAAAGGAAAAAGAATGATGCTAGGGCATTATCTCTGGTCACCAAACCAAGAGGCATGGTTTGCTTGTATCCATTCTGTCAAACCCTCTCTCCTCTCTATCTGGCTGGGTCCAAACTGTGTACTTAGCCTATGTTAAACCCCTGTGTTATACCTGGGAAAGATCCTGGAGAGTGTTAGTCTGCTGAGGTGAATAGCAGACTAGGGACTATTGCAACAACTAAATAAGGAGTATAAGCAACTGAGTTCTAGTGCCCCCATAAGAATATTGCCATAATTCTACCATGGATAAAATCTGCAGGTTATGCTATTGCAGCCCAAATGGTTAATGATGCTGTAATCATCTGTTGAGCAAAGCAAAGCAAAGAAACAAAGCTGCACTGTGGGGAAGATGAAGAAGGGAGGTGTCTTTTTTGAAAAGGGCAACTGTTTCTTTTTCTGAGCCATTACTGCTACTTATATGTTTTCAGCTTTCCCAGTGTGCTGTAACAGAAAAGCCCAGCCAGCAGGTGAACAGCAACTAGTAACAGCTGAATTCAAGGATGAGAGATTAGAGGCCAAATGTCCTCTGGGGGACCTGAAGCTGGAGAGCATCACTGGGAGCAGAGGAGAAACAGGTGTTGGTAAGATGGGAGAGATGATGGACATCTAGAAGGGCAGTGAAGATGAGACAGACTTAAGGATTGAGAAGCTAACACAGATATGATGTTTGCATGGTAGGGTTGTGTAGAGACAGTCACAAGTCCTTAGGAAGAAGAAAAAAATGCGGAAATGATTAAGTAATTAATACCAATTAAATAAATAAAATCCACAATCCTATTCCACTGATTTCTTCTTTTTAGGAATCCAGTTCTGTAAAGTAAATGGAGGATCCATCTGTGCTTTTCTACCAGTCTGTTTCTGCATGGACAGGCTGTTCTTTCAGCACAAATGAAAGAGGATTCAGCTGGGGACAATGGATGATACTGTGAGGACAGGTAAAAGAATAATTGTATTTTCATTAGTATAATCCTTCTTTTTTGTTTTTGTTTGTTTGTTAACTTGCGTTTAGTTATATTTTATGTCCAGGGGAAAGAGAACATCAGTTAAAAAAAAAAAAAGATAATAAAATAAAATAAATATAAATATTATTTTCATAACTGACAAATGTTAGTGTAAAAAATCAGAGGAGTAGTGAAACAGCCAAATCAATTTGAAATGCTTGGCTGCAAAAATTATTTTCAAGCTGTATATACAAGAATCAAATCCCTAACCTACTGACAAGCTCTCTACTGTTACAGGCAAGAATATGTTTTCATCAGTATAGAACACTTACACCTAAATCCTTGAAAGAAAGATCTGGATCCAAATAGTAAAGAAAAGTTGGAATGTATGCAATGAGTGTAGTCTTAAATGCTCACCAACTAGTCAAATAAATCTGTTTGAATGGTCAAATGAACTGCCTTTGCACTTAGTTTCCTGCCCAGACAGGATCAAATTATACAGCTATATCAATAAAACTGACTCAACTTTCAGTACAAACCAGGATAGTGCAAAAGTAAACATGTTAGAAGTGTAGAAATGTGCCCACGGGCTAGTAAGCCACCCAAGAGGCAGAATGCATTAACACTCAGCACAGTCATGTCATGTCAGAGTATGAAAATTTATCTAAATGGTGTCAGCAGTTGAGTTGCCTTATGCCCCAGTGTTTTAGGACACAAGGGAGTTGACCTATGACTATCAGCCCTTAGCAACTTAAATTAACTGCATAGAACTTATTTTATCCAGTGTGAGCACCTAAAAATCTCTTTCAGTCAGTGGAGATAGATGGGAAATTCCCAAAGATGAGTCAACACCCATATTTAGGAGCCTAAGGTAATTAGTTTGAACTGTAACAACTAATGCTTAGTTACCAAAATTAGATTAAGCTATATATGTAAATTAATATATCTTTTGAATATAAAACAGTTTCTTGCCCTTATAATGGCTACACTTGCATCTGAAAAGTCAGTGCTAGTTCTTTCTGAAGGAATAATCACTCGGCATGTATTGTCATGAATTTTTAATAGGGATGAATAAATCAGAAAAAAATGGAGAGCTCTGGAAGTATCTTATAATACATAATATTATCTTCTTGAGTAGCACTCTTCATAGTGAGAATATGACTCAGGTCAGATAGTGCTCAGTCTTTAAGGATACTGCCAGTATATCGTGGTGTCAATTCTGAACTGCCCCTCATTTCTTAAGAACTGAAGTCTGGCTGGAAAATCATTTTATTTCTCCTTCAGATGGAAAGGAATAGCCCAAGCTATTTTTAAATTGCTGACTTACCAGTAAAATTGTGGTGAATGTATATTATACAAATAGAAAAATAATACCAATCACACTACTGACTTTCAAAACAAAGAATTCAGTGGCATTCTGCATAGAAAAGCTACAGATCCATAGATCTCCAATAGCCTTAAGCAAGGGACATTTGTCTTCTGTAAGGCTGTATGTTTACTCTCCAGGTTCTCTTAAAATGCACTTCATGTTGCTGAAAACAGATACAGGTGGGTTCTACAGGGTAGAATAAGGACAGACATTACTGAAAATACACATTAACCTACACTGTTTGATCCCATCTGTTTAGGAGAGAACGTGCTTCTGCTTTTGTGTCCTTCACAAGAAAACACTGGCTTTAATTCCCCATCTCCTCTTGTATAAATAGCATGTTCATGTAATAGTTATAAATGCAACTATTTATAATAATGACATGAGTTAAGTAGAAAAATGTCAATGGTCATTGCTTGTATTAAAAAAAAAAAAAAGTAAAACTGTGTATCAACTCACTGTGACAAGCAATATCACTTCTGAAAAAAAAAATGCACTTCTGAAAATATATATATATGTTGAAGTAACACTTTAGGGCTGTGCATGGTAGATCAGGCATGTAGTTCCTATTAACATTAACAGAAATTGTATGCTTAAGCTGTGACAAATGCTGCTGAGATTTCTTTCTGTATTATAAAGCAAAAGCCATTGATGTCCATCAGAAAACAAAGTTTCACAACCAAAAGGACAGACTCAGAAAGTACTCCTATATTGTCAACAGTGTTACAGATTGTGAAGACCAAAGCAGTCTCAGCAGAAAGGGAAAATTATTTTTTTCAAGTATGGTTATAACACCTTTATTTTACAGTTTACCAACATTTAAAGTTTAGTTAGTTTCAATCTTCAAATAACATCCATATCCTCACCAGGACTTATCTGTTCTTTAGATATAGACATGGAATTAAAAAGCAGAAATTAATAGTATAACAATGGTAAATCAAAAATCCTTCCTTATTAATCACCAGACAGACAAATGAAGCTGGGTCTTTAAAACAGTCAGAAAAACAACTATACAACTATAAATTACTTACCAGGGTGGTGTATATTACATAGAACATATGTTTCTTTTTCTTTTTTCAAGTGAATTTTTAATGTTTTCCATCACTGAGATATCTAACGATGAAACAAAGTTCAGAAGAATAAATGGAAAATTCTGAACTTATACCTACCTGGGCATAGTTACCTTCAGTCTACAGACACTTGATCTGGGGGGATGAGGCTTTGAGAAGGAAACAGGTGGGTTTTGTTTGCTTTATTTCCCTTCCTTTTCATAATAGAGAGAAAACTCCATCAAAGACTTTTTCTGACACTCATACCTTCCCCATCACTGCAACACTTACCTGTTCAAAACTCATGTCTTCAGCAACACTTATTATCCCTATTTTTATATAAAGAATCTGAGCAAAGCACACTTTCTTCAGGAAATTGAGGAAGGCTGGCAAAGCATGGATCAAGGTCTCCAACATTAGCCTGACATTGTTTAGACTCACAGTCATTTTGCTTTCTTCCCTGGCAGTTTCCCAGATTTGTGGACAGTTTGGTGATGCAGCTTCAGCTCCTTCAAATAAACTGCACCATTGTGACTGACAGCTTCATTGATAACCTCATAAACTACAGGGAGAGAATGATGGGTGCTGCACACAGACATGATATTCTTCCAAAAGACTTTATTGATCCTTCTGCTTAAAAATTGTACAACTATATTCTTAGTTTATCTTGTTATTGTGGTGTCATTATTTAGCTGTTAGATGATCTTTGGTCCTGTAAAACAGTTACCTAAAATGCAGTATAGAAGGTGAAATTTTATCACTCCCAACCCAGGTGAATATGCACTTTGCACATTCAAGAAAAGAACAGTTTGGAGAAAAAATGTAGTGACACACAAAATAGAGCTTCTTCTACACTTTGAGTCTTCAATTTTTTATTTGATAATTTGTTTATACAAATTTGTAGTTGTTTCTTATGATTATATATTTGATTCTAAACCTAAGCAGGTTTATACTACTGATAAAATTGCTGTGTGAGTTGTTTTGATACATTAGCTTCAGTATTTATAAGCAAAACAAACAATGAGCTAAGTTTCTATATATATCTCTAAAATGAAAGTCACAATCTCTGTGAAAATGTATTCTCACTGCACAGAGTAATTAGTGAAAGATGTTTGTAGATTTCATAATTTCTGCTCTTCTCTAGTAATTTAAGTAATATTCTCTTGTTAGCCAGAGATGTGCCTGTGTTAAATTAATCTGTAAGTACAACAAGTATAATAAATTTACCACAAATTGTAGATATCTCCTGATTTTCTGATGGTATATTAACAACAATCATTTATTAATTAAATACTTTCCATTCAGGTATGATGAGTCTTATATAGCCTTATAAGGCTAATATTATTAGAACATTACAGAGTAAACCCAAGCAAAAGGAATTAATCTGTCTTACTAACTGTCCTTGCATAATTCTGTAGACCCATCTCCTTTGCTCTGTGCTGACATGACAGGATTAAAATCATTAGTCACCTTAGGCAATGAGACATTCCATTTTATCTCCACACATAGTAAAGTTCTCATTACATGGGTCAAAGCTATTTGTTGGTCATGTCTTGTCTAGCTCACTACAATTAAATCATAATTATTCACATTAAATCTGGGTTCAAGATCCTATTACTCCAACATGAAAAATAGCTGTTGTTTAGACAGCATAGCCTCAGCAATTCAGTTCCAGTCACACCGTGTCTAACAATAAAGCCCTAGACCCCATGTAACTCAATAAATTGCTAATTTCACACTTGATTTTCCACCTGCTCCACTCTGTAGATCTACGCTTTTTACAGAACTATTTTGGATCAAATCATCAATAATCACCCTGTTAAAAAAGTGTCTTGGTTTTAACAGTACAATTCTCAAATCAAATTTTAAAGCTTTTGAATTTGCCTTCCTCTAGATTAGTGATTTAAATGTTATAACTTAAAGAAACATGAAACTTTTCTTGTTTAGCTGCAAAGAATGAAACTTTGATTCTGGCAATACCCCATTTTGACCAACGGAACATACATCCCCAAAAATCCATGCTCTGGACTTTATGTGGAAAATTTCAGGGATCAGAGCGATGAATCCTTGTTCTTTCCCAGGCTTTCCTTTGCCAGTAATCCTGACAGAGGAAATCTCATATAGTGAAGTGATAATGGTGTCAGTATTTAAACAGAGTACATTTAGACTGTCGGAGAACATGCTTCCTTGGTTTCTTCTCAGAAACCCATCCATTTAATTGTCTGTCTACTCTCAGACTCTCTTTTGCTGTCAATCAGGTAGCCTTTCCAGAGATGGAACTTAGCTGTTCTTCAGAGGATAAATCACCCCAGGGTCATTCCCAAGTAGCAAATTGGTTCTTCCATTACTATTTCAGTGACCTTTGTGTCTTCAGAGAGTCATGCATGCTTTTGTGCCTCCCAAGACCATGTAGTATCCAATCCTATTTTCATACTATAAAAACAGATCTCACAGGATTTCAGACATTTCAAAATGAAAATGATAATAATAATAATATATTAGCTTATAATTCTTCCTCACACACCAAGAGATAAGATGTATGGCCCAAAGGCGACTTTGTCCTTTTATGTTGTGATTGTCTCCATCAGAGAGGAAAGCAGAGTGGACATTGCTTACTTCATCTTTAGCAATGCTTCTGACACAATTATAACATCCAAAAACATCCTTTGATCATAATACTGATATAGCCAAAATGAAGAGAACTAGACCGGATAGATGGCTAGATGAAGAGAACTAGATGGATAGATGGTGGTTTGAAAACTGGCCAATCACAGAGCTGAAAGGGCTGTGATAATTAACAAGCATTCTGGGTCTTACCTGACTACCAGTGAGATTCTTTAGGAGCAAAGAGAGGCCCAATACTGTTTTAAAGACTTCAGTAATGATCCAGTCTGTAGAGGATACAGAACTGATGGGAAAAGGGATCGATACACTGGAGGATAGGACCACTATTCAGAAACCTCAAGACACCAGGAAAGTGGATTGTCAATAATCCCACAAATCTCAGCAAGGGCAAATGCAGAATCCTGCATCTGTGATGTAATAAAGCCCTGAAAAAGGAGGGGGCTGGAGGCCATTGGGTTAGAAAAACTGTTCAGCTTTGCAGAAAATGGACCTGGGCATCTTGCTGAACAAGATAAACTTGAGACAATAGTGTTGCCTTGCAGCAAAGAATGCCAACTGCTTACAAAAGGCACTTCTATTCACACCTGTGGGATGGTATTTGCATACTCTGATCAGTTATATCTGAATGCAACCCAAAAGGAGACATAGAATTGGGTTCAGGGGAGCGCCACCAAGACTGTCAGTGGTCTGGAGTGCATAACATGTAAAGAGAGGATAAAAAATATAGATTTTTTCAGCTTTGAGAAGCAATACCTGAAAAGAGATCTTACAGTTAACTACCTTATAGACACCTATCAAATGCGACGATATGTGGAAGATGAAGGAATGGAAAAAGAACAAGTGGCATCTATTAAAAATCCAACAAGAGAGATTTCATTCATATATTTGGATTTTTTTTCACCACGGGCATAGGCAAACAGTACATCAGGTTGCCCAGAGAGGCTATGAACTGTCCATCATTGGGAACAGCTGAAAGCGGACTATGCAAGGCTTTGCATAATTTAGTCTAGATTTACTCTGAGAGGGGAGTAGATCAGATGATCTCCAGAGATATCTTGCTGCTCTTATATCTTAGCTAATATCTTTGCTGTTCTATGATTCTAAAAGCAATGTTGCAATCCATATGTACTGGTTCACTGTATTAGCCAATCAGCTTCAGCAGTATACTTGAAAACTACTGTGAAACACGCCTGGCAGTGTTGCAGAGTAGTAGAGTATTCTCTAAGTGAGAAGATGTCTCGGTTTATTTTCTAAATTTTATCTAGTTTTACTTCTAATGGGCTTTACAGCTGCTCAGGTAGGAGTCTTCAGGACAGCTTTTTTTGCAAATAAATGACAGAATTCCATTAAAATAAATTTAGAAATCATTTTATATTATGGTTTATTTTTAGGGCTTTTCTTCAAGAAAAGTTTTAATCAGTGATTTAAGAACTATTGTGATTATTGTGCTCTCCTTTCTAACATAGGGCATATGATTTCAGCTGCTAAGTCCTGTATCAGTAATTTCTAGCTGAACTATATAATTTCTTTAAAACAGAAAAACATCACTTAAAATTCTCAGTATACCTCTGGTATTATGAAATGCTCTTATTGTAACACACAGATGTGATCTGCTTAGCCTGTATTTACAGATATTAGAACTTCTTGCCCCTCAGTAGGTTTTGTTAGGTAGAAAAGTGCATATAAGATTATTCTTTATTACTAAAAACATTATTCAGGCACTGCTATATATTTAAAGTCATATAGCTGGAGAGGGAATGATTTTGTCATTGCATTCCTTCCCATCTTACAGAATTGCATTTGTGCTAGCAAATTCTACATCACTGTAACTCAGTTGTTAACAGTTAAACTGTTAGTGTGCTTTCTTATATATATATATATGTATATATTATCTGGGCCATATTGAATTTTCCGATGGACATCCTTGAATAACTAGAAATTTAACTTAGTTCAGAGACACTTCCAGCTGTCTTGACCACCAAGAAGAACCCAGGCTGGTTGCAGCCATTCTGTGGTTTTGATCTTAAGAGAAGTTATTATCATTGATTCAACAAGGACATGTATTGGCTCCATGACCAGAAAAGTACCTACAGATGTAGCCCTATGTATAGTTAAATGGTTTGGTGGGAAAACTGAAAGGAAGGAAAACAAAACAAAACAAAAACCCTCCAAACTATTCATAGTGCCCTGTAAGTAGCTTCCTTGTGTAAATAATAATAATATATATATATGAGGAGGGACAGAATTAATTTACCTTGCTGCTGTGATTAATAAACAACTGAGATTTTTCTAAGATCTCAGATTACCTCTGTTACATAGCAGTTCAATTCATATCTCCGCAGTTGAGAAAAGACCTGGGTCCTAAACTTGCTTTACTTTTCAAAAATGGGAACATAGGGTAGGATTTCTTTATAGGGTAAATAGATCTACCATCACTAATTTGAACAGAACTTGCTGATTTATGTATTCAGAGGCTTTGACATTTTTGTATTTAAAAAACATTTTTGTATTAAAAAAAAAAAAAAAAAGAAGAAGAGGAACTTATATATATATGAAATTATTTAAAGTTCCCATGTAAGATAGGTCAGTACGGATCAAAAATATGAAGACTCCTCACAGAAGACACATTTACCTGCGTGTTACAAAGCAGATCACTGACAACTGATGACAACACATCACTGTATAGGGCTTCTGATGTATCTGTTTCCTCCTCACTTGCTTTACCTGAGTAGTAGGGGTGAGGGTGAGAGATGTTTAGGAGGGGAGAACAGGGACAAGAGGAAGGGTAGGAAAACTGATACAATGTTAACCCAAGATCACAGCACTTAGAAAGATTTAGACTAGATATTTGGAAGAAATTTTTTACTGTGAAGGAGGTGAGACAGTGAAACAGGTTATCCAGAGAGGGTGTGAATGTCCCCTCCCTGGCATTCAATGCCAGGCTAGATGAGGCTGTGAGCAACCTGGTCTAGAGGCAAATATTCCTGCCTATAACAGGGGATTGGAACTAGGTGATCTTAAAGATCCCTTCCAACCTAAACCATTCTATGATACTAAGATAACTGTAGTTAAATATACGAGGTAAATTACAAATCTTCCATAATGCATGCTGGGGAGACTTAGCACAGATAGAATAAAATATAGACATAATCATGCTATCTGCACTGTCAGTAGTAGAAAGGCTCTTGTGCCCCCATGAATCCTAGTGCTCTCATAAATCACCTTTCTTGTATTTTAAACTGGTGAACTTGCCAATCTTGAAAGTAACATATTTTTCAAATGGAGTTTTCATTGTCTTTCAGCACTGTATCCAGGAGTCCAGGAGATATTCAGACATTCTTTAGACTTCCCATTCCTCTAAGCTCAATCTTCTCATGGCCAAGCCGTACAATCTTGCTGTTATGAACTTTGTGCAAGCTTCATCCAATAAGTATACTTGATCCACAATTAATCCATAGCTAGTCCATGAAGAAAATCTTCCTCTAGTATCCAGAGTCTTTGGAATACTACAACTTGGAAATGAAAGTTTCAAAAAACCAGATAAGTGCTCTATTGGCAAGCTTTCACAAGCTTTCACTGTTTGGTTTTTAAAATAGAACATCAGACCCACGAATGTATTGAAAAGGAGTAAGATTTGACAAATATGAATGCTTTTTATAAATTCAGATACATAATTCACAAATGAAAAGTTCTAATTGAGAAGGTTTCTTTAATGACAATGCCAGGCAGTGAGATAGAGGTGGCAATGTAAATTGCCTTTTCTTAACTTGATCTGAAAATGGATTTTGCTATTATGAAGCACAGTTTCCATTCAGCAAGCCATTCATAGATGAATGAATTAGGAACAGAGTTATCAGAATAATGGTGACATCAACATGTTTCACCTTGGTAAAACTGTATATTTGATCTTTTTTTCTGAATAAATAATATTAATTTAATATGTTTTATAAACATTCCAGCTTTGAAATATTTATAAAATCAGCATTTTTAAGTTTTATGCTAAATGAAAGTTTTTGCTATCAGAATTACAGAAATGACCTTTGTTTCCAAAGACCTCAACTTCTGAGTACATTATATGAGACATAGCAGGCACATAATAGGTAGAATTTTATTTGTCTGTTTTTCCCTTATTACTTCTACCACTGATTGGAATTTTGCTACTATCATTTCACTCTCTGGATGTCTTGTATTGAGCTAATTTAAATGTCAGAAACAAAATTAAGGATCAATTAACTTCCAATCGTAAGTTCTAAGTAGAAGGAAATGTTTCCTCTAATAGGTAAAACAATACTTATTAACATTTACATTTCTCTGCCTGTTTTTGGAACATTGTCTTAGTGAAAAACCTAACTCACTATGAATATTGGCTGTCTGTTGCCAAAAATGTTTTGCATCTATATTAAAATGTACTGAAAATACAGAAGTAAGTACTGCATATGCTATGTGAAAACTTAAACACATTTTTCTTCTGTAACTTTCCAGGACCAAATATTCATTTGTAGTATCTGATTTAAATCTTAAAGTTCTTTTGTTTTTTTGTTTTGCTTTTGCAATAATCTAAGTAAAATTCCAAGCAAAATAAATGAAATATAGCTTTATAGCCTTATCAAGTATTGCCCCTTTCTGAAAACCTGGTACATTTGAATACATAGAACCTTGAATAGCTTTTTATTTTCCCATCATTTGTCTTCTCTTATAATTTTAGTCAGGTCATTATGCTAACCTCAATAGGTGTCAGTTTTCTCACATACAAATTGAGTATAAATTCTGTCATATCTTTGCAGAGGGCAAAGTAGTTTCTGAGAAATTTATCACGGCATGAACTTAAAAAATGTGATCAGTTTCACAATCTGTTACAACCTAGCTCTCCAAGGTGATGGTCTAGTCCATGTGAACAGTAACTGGAATTAGATTCTGAAATTACTTACATTTAACCCTATGTGATAATTAGGATTTTGAAGCCAAATGAAATAACAAAGTAACTGGCTTTTTTTCCCTCACTTGAAGAAACCTTTCTTGTATATGAAACTAATGTTTTACACTTCCTATTCAAAGGAAAATGAAGAGCCTCTTCTTTGCCTTGGTCTTTACTCAGCCTTCTCAGGTTGAGGTGATCAGACACTGTATCAGACTGCCCAGAATAGCATCCATCCTTGAAGATTTTTATAACAAGGTCCTAAACAAGCTATCTTAACATTAATCTTGGTCCTGTTTCCAGCAAGAGTTTGGACCAGTCTTCCTCATACTTCAGGTTTCTAGAAGTAGTTCTGTTCTGAATCACCCGTGTTAAGAGCTAAGCTAATGACACAGGAAAGAAGGGCCAAAAATCTCCTTTGGAAAAGGAACTTGTAGAAACAATGATGAAATAATTCAAAATTTGTAAATATTATTTTCAAAATAATTGCCCTCAGAGTCATATTCATACTGTACATCAGAGGACTGAGTCAGTTTGCAAGAAATGAAGGACGGGAAATGATCTGAAAGAGAGAAGACAATACAATAAAAAGTGAAGATGAAAGTTGAAGAGGTTAAAAAAAAAGGGAGGGAGAGGAAGCTTGACAGAGAGGCAAAGGCATATGAAACTGAAAATAGATGATAAGTAATAGTACCTGGCTTGAAAAGAAGAATATAAAGCATTGAATGGAAACTGCTTACTGTTATCACCTTTGCATTCTAATCTTTGTAGCTGCAGAGCTCAGAATTAGAGCACATTTCCCTACTGCCTCTATTATCATCGTTCCTTTAAAATCCACTCTCTGCCTGCCTATCTTATTACCTTTTCCTTCAAAGCCTTGGCCTATGACTGCTTGATTTGCCTTTGTCTCATTTAATGTGACCCTCTTCCTTCTTCTTCATCTTTTCCTGTGGATCATATATGTCAGCATTTACTGTGGTGCATGAGAAAGTATATATAGTTACTGCTTTTTTTTTTACCATAACCTGCCCATATTAAATTTAGTACACATATTTCAGTCTGAAATATCTGAGACACCACTATCAGTACTGTCTGGATCCTTAATGGTAGTCACGGAATATATATTAGATTTAGGATGTTCAGAGAGCTGAAATATTACAAATCCAAGCATGCACTACACTCATTTTCTTTACCTTGATCTTTTATTTTATTTTATTTTATTTTTGTAGTCAACATACACTGTACACATTCCCTGGATATATCTCCACATACCTGTAACTTAATCATGTTGGACAGAGATTTGTTTTCCTGATGTGTTTACTACAAATCTCAGATTATCGCATGCAGAAAAATAAAGAGAAATTAGAGCATGCACTGAGATCATACCCAGAGAGTAGTGGTCAGCGGCTCAATATCTGCCTGGAAAGTGGCAACAAGTGCTGCCCCTCAGGGATCAGTACTGGAACCAGTCCTCTTTAATATCTTAATCACTGACATGAACAGCAGGATTGAGTTCACCCTCAGGAAGTTTGTGGAGGACACCAAGCTGTGTGGTGTGATCAGTTATGAATTTAAAATTTCAATTATGAAAACACATTTTTTTTTTCAGTCTGAATTAATTGCCTAGACTTCCTGATTTCATAGAATCTAAGAATCATAGAATCATCAAGATTAGAGAAGATCTCCAAGATCCAACTGTCTACCTTCCACTTACTACCAATATTTCCCCTCTAAACAATGTCCCTTAGTACAACATCTAAATGTTTCTTGAACACCTCAAGGGATGGTGACTCAACCACATCCCTGGGCAGCCCGTTCCAGCACCTGACCACTCATTTGGAGAATAAATTTTTCCTAACATCCAAACTGAATCTCCCGTCACAATTTGAGATCATTTCCTCTAGTCCTATTTCTAGTTACATTCCCTCTAGCCCTACTGCTAGTTACACAGAAGACTGACCCCCACCTTGACACAACCTCATTTCAAGCAATTGTAGAGAGCTATAAGTTCTCCCCTGAGCCTCCTCTTCTCCAGACAGAATAATCTCACTTCTCTCATACACTCCCCATAAGACTTGTGCTCCAGACCCCTCACAGCTTTGTTTGCCTTTTCTGGACACACTCCAGTGTCTCCATGTTTTCTTGTAGTGAGAGGCCCAAAACTGAACACAGTACTCAAGGTGCGGCCTCACCAGGGCTGAGTACAGAGTACAGAAGGATGATCACCTCCCCGCTCCTGCTGGTGCCACTATTTCTGATACAAGCCAGGATGCCATTGGCCTTCTTGGCCACCTGGGCACACTGCTGGTTCATGTTCAGCTAAGCGCTGACCAACTTCCCTTGGTCCATTTTTTCCACACAGTCTTCCAGCCACTCTGCCCCAAGCCTGTAGAGTTGCCTGGGGCTGTTCTGGCCAAATTGCAGGACCTGGCACTTGGTCTTGAACTTCATCCCACTGGTCTCAGTCTGGCAATCACAGCCAGATTGTTTGTAGAGCCTTCCTACCCTCAGACAAATCGACACTTCCTCCCAGCTTGGTGTCAACTGCAAACTTACTGAGGGTGCTTTCAATTCTGTCATTCAGGTTATCAGTAAATGCGTTAAACAGGAAAATCCTTGTAATGAGCAGTAAGCATTTATGCGTGTCATTTATCTCATCTGGTAATGTGCTACATAAACTGGATTCTAAAACTGCTCTCGATGACTACAAAGGAAACAAAAGTTGGTTGTCAGAGATGTACACATATGCACTGACTTCTAAATTTCAGCAAAATTAATCTAATTCTAGCTAATTGGAGGTGATACTATACACATTTCAGTTTATTCACAGTTGGAAAGAAACTGCATGAGATCATAAACATGTGTTGCTAATTTTGGGAAGTTTGATGCTTATTTACACTGCTTAATTCCTTGCTGAATTTAGATAAGCTATCTGTTGGGAATTAATCAACATGAAATGTATCATTTTATTCTACCACATATGACAGAATGTAAGATAATGGTGAGAACTTAGGAAAAAGCAATGCTGTATTTTCAGAGATGCTTGCCAGTGATTTGTAAGGTGGATCCCTTCTGTTTCTACTGACTGGGTTGTGCCACACTTGTATTTACATGTCACTGTCAGAAGGGTTGTTTATGGTCTCATTTCTCATTTCAACAAGAACAGTTCTGCAGGAGATAACTGTTGTAGATATTTCTTTAATAACTATAACTAACTAATATCTAATAGCTATTTCATTGTAACATTTTGTTAAATGTTTCTATAAAGATTTGTTGATTATATTCCCAAATTTAATACCAACAGTACTTATGTGAACTTCAAAGTGAAAACAGAATTATATTTTGTGTGCATTGGTACATGCACTAAGATGGCCATATTGATTACCAGAGTTTTTCCTCATATTCTGTTCTATTTTCAAGAAAAAGATGGATAAATATCCTACACTGGACTGCACAAGCAAAATTAAGGTTGCAGAACATGAAATTAATCTCTCAAATGAATTATCAAAAATTATGAAAATGAGGAAGAGATTAGGAAAAAATGGGCATAGGATTTGATGAATGAGAAACACAGATTTTGTCTGCATTTTGCTCATATCAGTCTTCAAAGTTAAGCAAAGCAGCCCAGAGAACAAGTAGGTATTACATAAGTAATTCCAAACACTATTTTCTATCTGTTTATAGAGAAATAAAATTCAGCCAAAAAGTCATGGCAGTTACTGTACCACACATTTTTAACACAGAAGCAACAGACAGAAAGAACAAGAGCACAAAGTGAAGCACACTAGAAGTGAGGAAATGTCAATATTATGATTGCCAAAGCAAAAACAGTGAAATGCTTATTATGTATTTTGATTTCAATGCACTCGTTAATTACAAGTTCACATAGTATCTTTTCTATCTTTTTGCTGTCAGTGCAGACTAGGAACTGTCTGTGTAACAAGTAACTATTCAATAGGTATTTTCTTGCTTATACTCAATGAGTAGTTCACTGCACTACTTGCTGCATGTTATTTAAACCCTGCTCTGAATACAGAGTTATTCATTTCCTTTGGCTGTTCTTCTGGTACTCATCAGTGAAGGATTTGAGTGTTTTACTTAAACTAATAGCTTCACTTTCACAATCATCTGACAAAATTATCATCCACATTTTACAGACTGAGAACTGAGGCACACAGATACAAACAACCAAAGTGCCCACTAATTTTCTCATTCAATCAGAGATACACAGAACCTGATTTTGTGGAGTGCTAAGAATTATACAGCAGATTAGATGTTCAAAGAAGCATCCTACAGACAGCAGTGGCAGCTGTGAGTGAACACAATTTCTACAAATCAGACCCTGGAGCCTCAATGCAAGCACTGAGAAAATAAGTATCACATAATCATGTGTGTCTACATGGCACATTGCAAATCCATGAGTAATATCTGGGCTGTGAAAGAATGAATGGGATAAAAGAAACAGTACAATTATGTTAATATTGAATATGAAATTTTATATGAACAGACTGCCTTAAACATTTAGCCCTGCAAAGCAGGATGTTTCAAACCTGCTGCAGCATTCTGCTGCCTTCTCCCACAACCATCCCTCCCCATCTAACATTCTTCTTTTGCACTCACTGTACTTACACTACACTGTGCCTTCTGCTACAAATGACTCTGGAAGGCCAATGACAGTGACAAGGAGGGCTTTTTGTGACTGCACAATCCTGATCTATTCCCCGAGGTGTGTCCTTCCTCTACAATGAATGAAGCAATGCTCAGAAGAAAAGAAAAATAGTATGTAGTAATGTAACTATGTCAAAAAGTCTGGGCACTCAAAAGACAAATTAAGATAGCACTGCCATTTCTTTGAGTGCTTTTTGGGCAGCTCTACTGAGAAAACTACTAAGTTAAAAAAAAAAAAAATCCCTCTCACTTCCTACTGAAAAAAAAGAAAGGAAGAAGAATAAAAAAGAAAGAAAAAGAATGAAAAAGAAAGAAAGAAAAAAAAAACAGGAAAGGAAAGGAAAGGAAGAAAGCAGGCAAGCAAGAGAGAGAAAAAGAAAAAGGCTGCTGAAAACATCCAGTGTTCCGATTCTGGTAAAATTATCCAGAACTGAAATAGAGTATCGTGTTTGGCAATCTAGAAATTAAATTTAATTTAAATTTTTAGATCTGTGTTTGGCACTTTGACATATCATATGAAGTCTTTTATTATGGAGCTATACTTAGTAAGACACAGCAATAATCATTAGAAACTGAGTATACAAACTATGTATCCTTCGCATCTGGCTAAAACAAACACATTTAATTGCTTGGTTAATGATATCTGACTACTAAGTGTAAATAAATATTACACATTTAAAAATGGGTTAGGATAAAACCCCAAAGCAGCTTCTTCTAATTTCATAATGAACGAGATCAGATGTTTGTTTTGTTTTGTTTTTACCTAGATTTTGGATTACAGAATTACAGAAATCAGTGATGAAGACATTCCTCCATGCTTTATTTTTCATTTACATTTTTCTAGGAGCCTTAAAGCATATGACCATGGACTTTCCAATCTTGCTTCTTTGTTTTTACCCTCATCTTAAACCAGAAAGTTGGCAAATGTGTGAAGCAAAATCATGAATTTTAAATGTGAGATAGAACAGCAGCTTAGCTAAGGTGTTGGCCTTTTCACTGTTTGAAATTCATCAGATATCTGTTTCAGAGCCATTTTAGGCAGGAGGATCATAGGGATTAACTAACTCTAGAGAACATTAATAAAACAGGAATTTTCAACACTTAACAACACTACTAACCTCTGAATTGGGAACCATTAAGGAGAAATATATCAAGTGCATGTCAAAATATTGTTAGTTGACATAGCAATTGAAAACAACAGCAAATAAAAGCATTCTCAAGGATGAAAGGAATAAAGCAAAATGCCACATGACTGCACACATATTTATATTAAGATCTACGACACTAGACAGCAGAATTAATACTGGGTATAATTCAGCGCAGGTAATTCAGACTCCTGACCCAGCATACAGTCTCAGCAAACTCCTCAGTAACTTTCTCAAAAGTTATAACTAACAAGCCAGTCTCTCTATTGTATACTTAATGGAAGGAGAAAGAAACTGATGAAAATATTCCATTTTGTATACTTTCCTCTCTGTATCAAACAACCCTGTGCAGTTATATACTTAAATATACATTTGCTCCTTCTTGTATAGTATAATGGGATCCAGATGGAAATATTAAATTCTTATGCATATTTGGGATGTTTCAGAATGGTGTTTTTGGTCTCTAAGCCAAATTACAGATAAAATAATAATAATGGAACCATAAACCCGAGAAGTAGATCATAGCTGTAAAGTGTATGTGCTGGAGCAGACTGCAATTCTTCTCTTGAGAGCGAATCACTATGCAGCCAGCTATCCCTTTCAGGATAAGCTGAGAGCTGAGTTATCATTCTTCCCTGTAGTCCGTCATCAGAAGAGTTTTTAAGTTAACAAAAGCAGCTCAATTAATAAAGGTGCTTGCCGGGTTATTAAGCACTGCCATGCAAAAGGTCATCTTTGTTATTGTCCAGATCTTGGATAGGTTTTACAATTCAAGTCACAGTTTGGTCAGGAGACAGCAAATATGTTTCCAATTGGAAACATTTATTGATAGCTGAAATTGAGTCTAATAGATAACGAGCAATTATTGTGATGTACAGCTGAGCAATATGCTTAAAGGAGTAATTGATATTTACAACTTTCAGTCAGCCCTCCAGGTAATTCTGTTTTGATTTTACTCCAGCTCCTCATATCTTGCACCTTGGAGTTAAGGTATTCAATAGTAAGAAACCCAAGTGCCGTTATGGAGTCTCAACTGGCTACCTTGGTCAGAAGGTGAGATGGAGAAAAATTATAGGCAGTTTCATCAGCTGGAAAGGAAATTAGAAGTATTCAGCAAGAAAATATAGAAATAAAGAAATAAAGAATTAAATATGAGAGGAGCAATTATAATCTGAATTTTAGCAAGACTGAGGTTTTTAGAGAAGTGATGCATTTATGCCCTCCTTTCAAATATGCAGTGTGCACACTGCCCCTGGTGTTTCCAGTTGGAAACAACGAACCTTCAAAAGGGAATCTTCCAACTGCGAATTTAGCCCCTGGGAGTGACTTCTCCATAGAAGAGTTTCTTTCTGAATTAAACCCTCCTGGCTCTATACTGTAGAAAATGACTCTTGGTTGTCAAGTATCTTCTGGAAAACTTCCTTCCACCTGCTGTTTATGACACTGTGAAAATGTTGAGGAAGTTCTCATATAAAATTGATGTCTGTGAACTCACATTTGGCATGCTGCAGCGCTAAAACAAATCCATTCACAGGCATTAAATACACTCAGATAAAGAATATAAGAGGTGCACTGTATGCCATATTAATCAAATGGAAGAGACATGATTAAAAGCAGAGAGATGATTAGAGAAATGGTTCAAGGCTTGCCCAGCACTGTAAGACAGAAGAAAAATTAAAGTTCCTCAAAAAAACCCACACTTACCACCTGCTAATCTGAGCAAAATGGAATGTTATGTACTCTGAAGTTGTTAATATTCTTTTGGAAATTCTACTTCCAATGTATCTTTGTATGTTTGAATTCAAATAAATAGAATTTTTATCATGGTGATGGAAAAAAAAAATCAATAATTAGAATTGAGCTCTTTCTTTTTCATGAAGGATTTTGTTGTTGTTGTTTCATAGATACCAGCCACACACTTTATGTAATACAAATCAGAGAAAGTAAACATGCATTTTGAATTCCTTGGGACATTTCAACTGCTTTGAGTAGTTCATATGCTAATGAAAGAAGGCGTTAGTCAACTGCAGCTAAGAAAAACAAGGCTCCTTTTTGTAAGTTAAAACAAAATGAACATATATGGAAATGGCTGTGGTTTTATTCTGAAATTATTTAGGAATCATGTTGTGGAATTCTGTTTGGATGGTCACTGCAGGTATCAACAATGTCAGAGGTAACGTTACGCTCCACCTTTCTTTTATTTATCAAATCTGTAGGAGTTTTCCCCCACACAATCTGTGCTGTAGTTAAAAAAAGCAGTATGTTCTTGCATGTGATAGTTTGGGTAGACAGTTGTTTATTGAGCTCTGCAGTTTTTCTGCAAAGAGTTCAAAACATGAAGTGAAATTCTTCAAAACATGAAAATCTCCACATTTCCTTTCAAATATACTTTTTTATTACTATATCTTTTTTACAAAGGCTACCTTTTTTTATAGAAGGGATTACCCTTCTTACAGACCATTCATCCTCTGAGTTATGTTCAGCACTGGGAGTTTAGAAGTGAAACACAACACGTACAGACATCATGACAAACTGAAAGAAAGATTTTTTTTTTTTTTTTTAAAGAATAAGCCACTTGCTGACTTTACTAAGGGATGAGATCAGAAACTACGTAGGTTCCATATATATATTATGTATCTAGGTTATCAGGGTTTTTTTTCATTTATATCTTTGCCTCACTTAGCTACATGTATTACTAAGCCCATCCCAACAGAAAAGCATTGCTAATGAATCTTTATGGATACGTGGAGCTCTTTAAGATCCTGGATTTGATTCTTTTGAGATCTTGGCATCAGCTTTGGCATTGGTGCTATCCTTTGCCATCCTTCAGGCAATGAGTGGATTAGTACAAATCCCTTTTGTTATAAGTGAAAAACATTCAGTAACAAGTTTGCTTTCCACACATTGTTCTATAAGCATTGTTGGAAAATCTTCCTGTAGAAGGCCTATCTACATAGATTAAACTGTCATCCATTAATCCATGAAGTCAATGGACGGTCTGGTGACAAACAAACAAACAACAAAAAAAAAAACCACTAGGGAAAAAGTTACATATATAGTTGATTTTTAATACTATTTAGTAAAGCAAATAATGTTCTGATTTTAATACATTAGACTATATTCTCTTAAATGTCAAATGCATAATTTTGTTAATTGTTGATTTAGGTGTTATAAAACTAAAAAATGGATTTTCAGTGGATTTTCCTTCTTTCTGATCGTACAACTATTAGTAATGAGAGTGATTTCATACTTGCTACAGTTTTGTAGCTTTATAAACCCTGCTTTTGTATGTGCTCCCACTCACATACCCACATGCATATCCAAGGCTGACCTTTGTAGCTATGAATATTTGGCATGGAGATGTTTTATGACTGGGTTATTCATTTTTGATAAACTAAAAACTTCATTTTAGATAAACCTCTAATTTGCAAATGGGAGACTTATTATTATTCTCCATAGAAATAAGATTAATAACTTTATAATTTGACATTTTTCCCCCAGTACTTTTAAAATAAATGTAAATTTTAAAAGGCCATACTTGCATCTCACTTACTGGGCTTTTACCAGCTAAAAAATACCATCAGTGGAAAACTTACTGGGAACTGGGAACAATATACCATTATAAAGACTAAGATTTCTCATGAACACAAAAAGGGGAGTGAGAGGAAGCAAGAACAAACTGATATATTGAAATAAATTGTCTTTCTGTTCCACTATATGATATGCATTTTGCACAACATAATATTAATTGTTTTTTTAAAATAGTACAAAATTTGTGAAAAAGAGAAAAAAATATATGTGGATCTATTACATAAATATACATAAGTTTTTTATAAAACTGTCTCTCTGCACTTGAATATCATACTCATGTTCCTATGTATGAGGTTTGTTCCAAAAGTAATGCCTCCTATATTTTATTATATTGATCCACATCACCATGGATGTTAGCAGTGTAGAAGTAGAGGTTGAACCTTCCCACTGATACTCCATGACATTTTGCTGCAATGTGACAGATGGCAGCAGAGGAGCAATCTGACAAAATGGCACCTGATATGGAAGTGTGTAAGCAAAAGCAAAGGCATGTCATTGAATTCCTCCATGTGGAAAAATGGTACCCATTTACATTCATGTTTATGGAGATCAAACAGTGGATGTGAGCATAGTGAGGCTGTGGGTGCGATGTTTAAGCAGTGACAACAGCACCAGTTGGTCATCTTCACTGATGAGGATTATTATGTATATTATGATATTATGAGCATGCCAAGCAGTCACTTGTTCATCACTGATGAAAATGCATAGCTAATGGAGGTGACTATGTTGAAAAGCAGTTTTGTAGCTGAGAATTTGCTGTCAAACACTGTTATTGTGCTCTTTGTATCTGTTCTCATTTCACTGAAAATAAATAGGAGGCATTACTTATGGAGCAAACTGCAGAGAGAGAGAAAGAGGGAGAGAGAGAAAGAAGCATATATGCACATCAGTGCTATGTGCATTTATGATTATTTCACGTTACAATGACCATAATATTGAATTTAGTGCTCTAAAATTGGCTGAAGTACAAAATTCTGGAAGGTGAGAAGGCATTACAAGAAAGCATTGGTGTGTGCTCACTCTGCTTGTATTATCTTTTTACTTAGTATCTGACTGCTCTCAAACACAGGAAATTGCTAGATACTAGTAATGACCCAGCATTGATGTTCTTACATTCTCATTGTAAATCATTTTGTATTTTTAATACCTCAAAGCTGCTGTCTGATAATAATAAGCACATATTACTCGGTGCCTGGACTCTCCAAAGTCTGTCTTGCTATGGGATGAGTGCTTCAGAGTTGGCATGTTACATTTCAGTTACTGAAAACCAGACCCTTACATAGGGTTTCAAACAAGGATGATCTCTTTTTTGAAGTCAGTCACTCTGTGATAGTGATTTACCTGTATATCAGGGATAGGTACAAGTTATTTCATGAAAGTACAAGTCTTGCACTTTCTTTCCCATTGTAGACCTTGCCACCAGAACATATCACCACATGATCATGACATGCTATCACTCTTCCTTATAAAATTGGCTTTCAGCAAGACTTCCTTCATTTTCCCTGGCAGCAGATGAATATTATTTTAGCAGTTTATCCATAAAATACGTTCATCCTTTGTTTGTTGTTTTGGCTGCTTACAAGATTGCTTGTTGGCCACAGACTGACACTGTTCATTATTTCAAATAGTTAATGCTGTTATCTCTGAGATCAGGTTCACTGAGCCTTATTCAGACAACTGCATGATTGAGTGTCATCTTTCCAGATTGCCTTCTACTATTTTATCATCCTTCCCTCAGCACCCCCCTCCATTCCCCTCCCCCAGACCACCATTCATTTATATCTGCTGTGTTATTCTCTGAGTACATTTCTTGCTTGGGTAAAAAATTTCAAAAATTTTCGTAGGTCATTAATAAATTCATTCTCAAACTGATTCATGAAGTCAGCTTTATAAAGACAGTATTCCTCCAGCTCAGATAGTCTGGGAACATCTTTTATATTTCAGTAAGGTAATTCATTAGACCTAAATAATTTCCAATTCTTTATTTATTCATCAGTAAAAATAGATGGCATACAAGTATCCATATAAGGAAATGTATACTTTTTGAATGTATGAAACTCTTATTAAGCTACAGGTTCTGCAACAATATTTTTTCCAGGATTTATAAGCATTCTGGTCCATTAAGGTGAATAAGTCCTGAGGTAGAACATAAAAAATTGCATATACAGGACACTTCATTCATGCTACCTAAATGTAAACTCTGTAAATGTAAATGTAATCTCTGTAAATGTAAATGTAGAAACTGTAAATACTTAGAATCATAGAATTCTTAGATTTGAAAGGGACCTTTACAGTTTATGTAGTCCAGCTCTCCTGCAGTGAACAGGGACAACCACAGCTAGATCAGGTTGCTCAGATCCTGGTCCAGCCACACTTAGGAAGTCTCCAGGGATGGGGCAACAACCACATTTCTGGGGAGTCTGTTCCAGTGCCTCACCACCCTCAACGTAAAAGACTTTTTCCATATATATAACCTAACTCTCGTCTCTCTAAGTTTGAAACCATTTCTCCTTGTTCTATCACCACAGACCCCGTAGCTCCCCTTCAGATACTGAAAGGCTGTTATCAGGTCACCCTGCAGCCTTCTCTTCCCCAGACTGAACAGCCCCAGCTCTTTCAGCTTGTCCCCAAGGGAGAGGTGTTCCATCCCTCGGATCATTTTTGTGACCCTTAACTGGACATGGCTCCAACAGGTCTATGTCTCTTCTGAACTGAGGACTTCATACGTGGACACAGTACTCCAGGTGAGGCCTCACCATCGCAGAGTAGAGGGGAAGGGTCACCTCCTTGAACCTGCTGGCCATGTTTCTTTTGATGCAGTCCAGGATACAATTATCTTTCTGGGATGCAAAGGCACATTGCTGGCCCATGTCCAGCTTCCAATCCACCATTACCGCCAGGTCTTTTTCGGCAAGGCTGCACTCAGTCCTTTCATCCTCCAGATTGTATTGGTACTTACATACCTAGTAGTATGCTATATACATTTTTTCCTGTCCTTTTAAGCCTAAGTCAACACAGCCATGCCATCTTCATTTAGTGCTGCAAATATTTCATTTTTCATAGAGAGACCTTTCTAAGTACCTTGCATACTCTTTAAATCTAGCAGAATGAGTGGTAATTACCATGTAGGTTTACAGACAATTAGTAGGAATTTCCTAATTCTGATGATAAACTCTTATCACACACACACAAATTTTATAGTTAGCAATAATCTTGAACTCCTCTTTGAAAAACCAGAAACAGCATGAGATATTACAGTGTCTTTCATGTTAAACTTGAATACCATGTCACTCCAGTACAGGTAACATGCTCGGGTAAAAGAATATACTTTTATGTGAATCAAGTTGAATTGGTCTCCCTGCTTTCTATACTTCAGAATGAGTAAACCAACACTCAGCTCTGGCTATTTGTTCCTGTGCTCCATATAAAATATAATTTTTCAATTTTATTACAGGATCACATATAGCTGAGGTTAGGAAAGAGCTCTTGAGAAAATCTCATCCAAACCCCTGCTACAAACTGGAGTTGTTACTCAACCACATTTTAGCACAACATTAATTTTGTGTTAGAATACAGTATGTGACCAGGTTGAATATCTCACAAAATTGTAAGTACATTATCTAAATTTTGTTGCTTTTATTAATCACGTTTAGCATCTCATCTTTCAGAAGTCCACGTTGGCCAATCTTCTCTTCATTTTAGTATCTCATGCTCATCATGTCTGGGTATGAAGTCAAGCAAACAAACTCGTAATTACATTGACATTACTTTTTGATATTTAAAATACTGTTTGAACATCACATTGTTTCCTGGTGATATGAAATGTGCAAAATTCAAATTTGCTTTCTATTATTATTATTATTGCATTTTAGGGTTATATTTTCAATTTGACTGACTTAAAATGGCTAATTTTTTTAAGTTCCCACTTAAATATGTGGATGCATGTTCAGCAGCAACTCTGAGCAGGGTTTCAGTCTTCTGTATGCAGATGTCAAATCCTATGACACACTTCCTTAGCTCTGACTTTTTACAGACAGCTCAGGCCGCATCATCATGAAGGAAACTGGGGAACTAAAAAAGTTATCTAAATTTTTCTTCATCTTGTCAAAGAGTGATCATGTTCCTCCATTCCCTAAAAGTAACATCCATAAAATACTTCAAAGAGTGAAAATATCAACCTTGTATCTAGCTGCAAACTGCACAAGAGAAATGTTAGCCACTTGAAAAAATTGTATGTGGAAGTTTTCCTATTCTGTAATTTCTGCTTCTTTTGAGTTATATACTTGCCAGAACACGAAGAAAATAATTCTTCAACATCTCCCTGTTTAGAGTTTCATTTTCTTGTATCAACTCAATATAGAATCAACTAAAAGAGATAGTCTTGCTAATTTCTGAAAATACAAGAGATAGTACTGACATATTAGGTTTTTGTTTTTTTTTCTGGTTGAAGGAATACAAAATCTCTCAGATGTGGTCCCTGGATCATATGTAGCTTAGTTCCATACTGTCCTTAAGTCATTACTACTTAGCAGGTGTCTTTTGACCTAGGGGAAATCAGTTTGTTTTCAAACTCCATTTCCTGGAACGTGTTAGAGTTCCTATGTATGCATATATCCCAGCTGCAAGGCTCAGCAGACAGGTTGAGAATTGGGTGAGCATGGTCACTTACTTAATACCATCTTTGCTCTCATAGAAATGGCTTCTTCATAGGAGAGATGAAACACGGTGGTGAAAGATGCATATAAAAGACTAACTAAAAACCTGGACAGCCCTTTTCCTCTGGATAGCCAGGAGAGACATGTTTCTACTAAGTACTATCATTAAAAAATCATAATAAAAATGTCACCATATGAAGGAATGCAAATTCAGGGCTTGAGGAGATAAGGAAGAACTAATAGCCTTTCTATTTGTTTTATCCCTGTTTTGAAAATTTTAGGGTACTTCTTTAGATTTAAATTGTCTCATCCTAAAAAAAAAGCTAATAATCACCAACTGTTACTAAAGCACTTAATTCTAATTAACTCCTCATTAACACTCAATTAGGATGCCACTCCACATATACCCAATAGGAAGAAATAAATGAGATGAACAATTGATATTCTGGGCTATTATATGGACTTTTTTTCCTTGAAGTTGTGCTCAGCATCAAGAATGTCTCATCTGAGTGTGTCAGAAATCTCCTCAGTGTCCTTCTGTATAGATTAGGATAAATGTCCTCTAATATTTCTGGTAAATGTGCTCTTAAATCAGGATATTCTCACTTGAAATAAGCACATATTTGAAAATTAATTTTAAACTGAAAAAGAATTTAGGATGACAATTAAATGTTCTCTTAATAGGAGAATTACTGCACCAACTGTTATTCTTTGTGTTCCGTGGATGGATGGAAAACAAAGTGTATACCAGTGCACACGACATTTAGAATAAACAGGAAGATCTGGAGATCAGTGTTTGGTTGCAGGGCCATGATATCAGTGCAGTCATGAAGGCATGGTGGGGCATCTCGCATGACTGGAATGCTGTCATGGATGATTATGTCCTTTCTCAAATGACAGAGAAGTAAGTTGAGGCATTAGCGTTGTTCTTTATGTGAGAGAACAACTGGAATGTATCAAGCTCTGCTTAGGGATGAATGATGAATGAGTGCAGAGCTTATGGGTGAGAATTAAGAGGCAGTCTAATATGGCTGACAGTGCTGTGGGTGTTTAGTAAAGGCCACCTGGCAAGGAGAAAGAAGTTGGTGAGGCCTTCTAAAGACAGCTGAAAGTAGCCCCAGTCACAGGCGCTGGTTCTCACTGGGGACTTTAATCGCCCTGATATTTGCTGGAAAAGCAACACTGCCAAGAACACACAGTCCAGGAATTTCCTGCAAAGCATCAAGATAACTTTCTGATACAGGTGGTAGAAGACTAGACAAGGAGAGATGTGCTGCAGAACTTTGCTCTTACAAACAAGCTAAGGTTGGTTGTAGATATGGCCATCATGCTTGACAAACCAGTTTACTGTCTCCCACATCATCCTGGTAGTAAAGCTTAGGAAGTATGGGATAGATGACCAGAGACTGAGGTGAATTGAGAACTGGCTGACTGGTGGAGCTTGGAGGGTTGTGATCAGTGGCACAGAGTCTAGTTGGAGACCTGTACCTAGTGGTGTTCCCCAGAGATCTTCAATGCATCCAGTCTTGTTCATCATCTTCTTCAGTGACCTGGATGAAGGGATAGAGTCCATCCTCAGCAAGTTCACTGATAATATAAAGCTAGGAGGAGTGGCTGACACACCACAAGACTGTGGTACTATTCAGTGAGACCTGAATAGACCTGTGAGTTGGGTGGAGAGGAATCTGATGAGGCTTAACAAAATCAAGTATAGAGTCCTACACCTAGGGAGGAATAATTGCATGAATTAGTACAGGTTAGGCAATAACACACTGGAAGGGAGCTCTGCAGATAAGGATCTGGGTCTGTTGCTGGACAGCAAGTTTACCATGAACCAACAGTGTGCCCTTACAGCCAAGGCCAATGATATCCTGGGGGTACATTAAAAAGTGTGGCTTGCAGATTGAGGGAGAGGATCCTCCCACTCAACTCTACCCTAGTGAGACCACCTCTGGAATACTGTGTCCAGTTCTGGGCTCCCCCATTCAGAAAAGACAGAGATCTTCTAGAACAAGCCCATAGGAGGGCCACAGAGATGACTAGAGGCCTGAAGCATCTCCGTTATGAAGAAAGGCTGAGAGACCTGAGACTGTTCAGCCTGAGATGGGATCTTATTACTGTTTATATCTAAAGTGTGGGAGTCAAATGAATGTAGTCAGGCACTTATGCCCAGCATCAAAACAAGGGGCAATGGGCACAAATGGGAACACATGAAGTTCCATACAAAGATAAGGAAGACCTTACTGTGAGGGTGACAGAGCACTGGTACAGGCTACCCAGAGAGGTTGTGGAGTATTCTCTGGAGATATCCAAGACCCACCTGGATGCTTTCCTGTGCAACCTATGGTAGAAAGCCTGTTTTAGCAGGGAGTTGGACTAGATGACCCACAATTTCCTTCCAACTCCTATGCTTCTATGATTCTATGATTCTGTGAAAGTTCCTTCTGAGAAGAAGGACTAAAGTTACACTGTTAATTTGATTCACTTCTGCTACAGAATTTGGCATTATCTGTAACTGTTGTTACACAATTTCTAGCTCCAGTGATTTTACTGTGAATTTTCACAATGGATAGTGTTTTATATCAAGTCACAGAGGCTGGAATCAAATCAACTCATACTCATAAGAGTAAGTTTCTATCTCTCATGTTGGCAAATGAGAGCCTGTAAGCTTATGAAAGGAAAAAGCATGAATTACTAGCCTGTGTCAGGAGATGAGCTTTTGTCATTGTTTTCATAATTTTCAAATTAATTTCATGGGTAGTATACATATACTTGTCATGGTATACTTGAGTTAGAGGAACTTGTCTAACACCGATGTGATATTTTCAGATACTTGTTATTTTGTTTTATTCACTGTTAACTATGGCTTTGGAACTTCATGAAGGTCACTTGATTAAATTTTGCACTAGTTCAAAGAGAAAAAATTATATTCTGAATTCTGCTTCTTAAAAATCATGTAGCTTGAATTCTTCATACTGCTTGGAATCTTGTGGCTCCATCATTGTTTAGTAGGAAACAGATTATAATTGGGCCACATGAATCTAATTTATGAACACAAAACTGCATGAATCCTAATATATGATACAGATGTGTCACTGTCAAATTACATATATTATATATACAAATGAAATACACATAATGTTTTATGCACATATAACCCATCTGTATCTGCATTGGTAGCTATGGAGACACATGCTAATATGTCTTATCAAATGCTCAAAAACTATTAGAATGTGTGTGCAGAAAGCAGGGAATATAAAAACCTCATACTCAGGAATATTAGTATTATTAAACTGTTTGGATTTTTTGTTGTTGTTGTTTAGTTTATGGAAGTTATTTACACCAATGATTACAAAATATGTTCGCCCACAAACTGGAGTTTAATGCAGAATTTCTTGATATTCATCAATGTTACTGTCAAGTCATTTAATTGAATTAAGATTAGATAATAAATTAAATTCACAACATATTTTTACCTGTAGACACTTTGCAGAGCACACCATCAGGTCATTACAATAATGAAAATACATAAAGGAACTTCTGGCACATCTAGTTTTTAAATGAGAATTCTGACAGAGCATTCATTCAAAATGCTTATTCTGTGCTATGTACTGTACATGGAGTCTGAGAGATTTTACAGATGCAAATAGAATGAAAAGCCCTTCTTTTTTCTCTCATGGTTTTCTTGTCACCCTCCACCAAAGCTCTACATACCATGTTTTAAGCACCCTGATAGCATTTAATGGGGCTAGGCCTTCTTGCAATAATTCCCATAATAAGGACAAATTTTCTAACCATACGGACCTTTCCAACACGCTGAAAACACATTTTACAAGGACTATTAATCAGTCAAGTCTGTTGTGATTAGCTAATTAATACAATAAAAAGTATTTGAAAAAAAAAAGTGGATTTTAAATTTTTAATGATATATCATGAATTAGCTAGTAGAATTTAATTAGAAGATCAGCTTCTTACTGTCCATATTTTGTGATGAAAAGATTATCAGTCCAAAGGTTTTCAGTGTCTTTTCCGAACATCTAAATCTGTAATTTCCTGGTCTTAATTTGAAGCATAATAGAATGTTTTCATGGGGTGTCAAACATGAAAATACATTAGTTCTCTCAGTAGATATGTGCTTATACTAAAAAAACAACAAAAATAAAAGGTATCATGATGGTACTTTTTCATAGCTGCAGAAATATTTCAGCGCTATAGATTTCTTCTTTTCTTCATAACTATTTGAAATTCATTTGTTTATGAATCACTGCATCTGAATTCGAATGGTTTGAGTTAGCTACAGTGCTACAAACCTGTAAGATAGTGTGAACTGTGCTTCTGTTGGCATTTTAGCTATGCATCTGACAGAAACCTGGATTTGATGGAGTAATTGCCTAACCATACACTCATGGGACAGAGTTATCTGCCCAGAGTCAAGGACAAATGGAAGTGCCTCAGAGATCTTCTAATTTCCAAAGCATTTTCAATTTAGCACTCCGAGGTATTAAAAGGTACAGCTTGCTACGTTTTTGCTTTGTCTGAGCTATTTACCCCTTTAGAAATTATTCAGATTTTTTAATATAAAAATATAAAGTGTGGGAGCTATTAAAAAAAACACATCTACATTATACATCATAAGATGCTCCTTTATGACACCGAATAGAGTGATTTATTATTCCACAATCCAACATTCATTGTCATAATTTCTGGATTGACCACTTATCACTTTATAAGCCTAGTGTAATGTTATTTGTTTTACTTATTCATTTTAATTAGTACTGTTTTTAATAATAGTAAGAATAGTACTGTTTTTACTGTTTTAATTGTAACTCAAATTCTTGTCTCCGCAGATGAAACAAAATCACAAACTGGAACAGGCTGAAAGCTCACAGTGAAGTGAAAGGATTAGACATTTATTATGTCTGCTTTAGAAGACAGTAGAGATGGTGCCATAAAGGTCTTGCATGATGCACAGAGCAGACTGCAGGGGCATTTCCATGTCAGGTGTGTTCAGGAAGCACAGCATGCCCATTTTGCATGCATTATTCCTAAACTACTCTTCTGTCTCTGCTTATATAGTGTATTCCTGAACATTACATCTCAGATTTCAGCCAAAGTTATTGAACTATGTGAATTAATGAGTATGCAGACATAGAAGATATACACACATGAATGAAAAGACATATAGCTTCTGCAAGGTCTGTAGCTCATCTTGGGAAGAAATTAGATTTTTCATTTTGTTCTCTATGGTACATTGTAACTTGAGTCTTGATGAAAACACAAGACTCTGTTGACATGATAATATGACAATAACAATGCATTTTTTCCATGTAAATTATGAAGAAAAAAGAAATGACCAACCCCCTGCTATAGGCAGGCACACCTCCCTCTAGACCAGGCTGCTCACAGTCCCATCCAGCTTGGCCTTGAATGCTTCCAGGGATGAGGCATTCACATCCTCTCTGGGCAACCTGTTCCAGTATCTCACCAACCTCACAGTAAAGAATTTCTTCCTAATATCAACCACAGAATTGCAGAATCACAGAATGGCCCAGGTTGGAAGGGACCTCAAGGATCATGAACCTCCAACCCCCCCACCACAGGCAGGACCACCATTCTCCAAATTTAATCCTAGACCAGGCTGCCCAGGGCCCCATCCAACCTGGCCTTCAACACCTCCAGGGATGAGGCATCCATAGCCTCTCTGGGCAGCCTGTTCCAGCACCTCACTACTCTCATAGTAAAGAACTTCCCCCGATATCCAACCTAAATCTTCCCTCCTTCAACTTAAAGCCATTTCCACTTGTCCTGCTGTTATCTACCCATTCAAAGAGTTGACTCCCCTCCTGTTTGTAGGCTCCCTCTAGGTACTGAAAGGCTGCAGTGAGGTCACCCTGCAGTCTTCTTTTCTCCAGGCTGAACAAGCCCAGCTCCCTCAGCCTGTCTTCGTAGGGGAGGTGCTCCATCCCTTTGATCATCTTTGTGTCCTTCCTCTGGACCCTCTCCAACAGCACTGTGTTTCTTGTACTGGGGGCCCCAGACCTGGACACAGTACTCCAGATGGGGCCCTACAAGGGCAGAGTAGAGAGGGACAACCACCTGTCCCTGCTGGCCACCCCTCTCATGATGGAGCCCAGGATACCATTTGCTTTCTGAGCTGCAAGAGCACACTGCTGGCTCATGATGTGTTTTTCATCCATCAGGACTCCCAGGTCCTTCTCTGCAGGGCTACTCTCAAGGACCGTTCCATGCAGTCTGTATATATGCCTGGGATTCCTCTGACCCAAATGCAAAACCTTGCACTTTGCTGTGTTGAACCTCATTAGATTAACCTGGGCCTACCTTTCAAGTCTGCTGAGGTCGCTCTGAATGGAATATAGGCTATCTAGTCTAAATCTACTCTCTTTCAGTATGAAGCTATTTCTGTTTCTACATGCCCTTACAAAAAGCTTCTCCCCATCTTTCCTGTAGACCCCCTTCAGGTACTGGAAGGTGGCTATAAGGTCCCTCTGGAGCCTTCTCTTTTCTAGACTGAAGAGTCCCAACTCTCTCAGTCTACCCTTGTAGGGTAGGTGCTCCAGCTCTCTGATCATCTTCATGTCTCTCCTCTGGACTCACTCCAACAGCTCCATGTTCTTTTTTATCACTCAGGTTTTATGCTTTACACACTATATTTACAAGTGATACATTAACATAACTTACTCTTCTCTATTGCTCCTGCTGGAAAGTTTGTGGGGACCTGACAGGTCCTTTCAAGGACTTCCACAGACCAAGAAGCTTCCAGGGTTTCACATCTCTTTGCCTGCTAAGGTATATTATCTCTACACTACTCCAGACTTTGCAGTGAGTGTTACCTTTCCTCTGAGTCAGAAGCACAATCCTGTTGGGGCTTGCACTGCAGAAAGCTTATCTATGCCAATGTATTTCTTCAGTTACATAGGCATCTGTAATTGCTGCAACCTATCATTGTGACCTATCATTATCTTTCAACAGTCAAGTGAAGTTTCCAGATTTTTTGGGAACATAAGAAATATTAGACGGTTTCCCTCTAAAACATACTTTATAAAAAAAAATGACTATGAAAAGTCATAAAACTAAAAAGTTGATTTAAAGACTTTGGTTAAGATGTCAGAGTAAGGTAAACTTTAAATACTAATCTCTTGGTCTTCATACAAGAAAGGTAGTTATCATACCAGTAACTTACTTGTCTCATTAATGCTATTGTTCATCTAATACTCAATATATCTTCAGTTCTCCATAATCTCAGGAGAAATCTCTGATTTAAGTGAGCTTGCTTTGAAATTCATTTGGCAGAATAAAATCCTAGATTTATTTATTCTTTTCTAAATCTCCAGTGTATTTTTAAAATAAGATCTAAAACTAACAGAACTGGGAGGACAGTTATTTTGGAGATTGTAAAAATGTCTCAGATCACTTAGGTGTATGGAAAATCTTCATTTGTAATTTTATTTCATTAATTAAAATGACTAGAAATACAGTAAAATAAATTTTGTAGAGAATATGGACTCCATTCAATTTCTGTGAAAACAACAAAAATCAAACGTATTGATTGAAGTGGGTTTTTGAATAATGCAGTTTTTCATTTAAAATTTTGATTGACAGTAACCTTCACATTTGCTACCAAATGTGTTCATATCCTTTCAAAATGAAAGCTGAGCTACATGTCTTAACAGGAATCTTGACAAATAACATAAAGTTAGATGTTGCTTAACATAGAGTAACCATGCCCTTGTCCATCACTAATCTGCTTTTGCAATGTTGCATGACTGCCTGGGAAAACATGAGAGCACAAGGCACACCCAAGCAAGAAATGGAAACCCAGTAAGCAAATAAGATTTTGCTAATAATTGTAAAAGACCAAATTTAGAAAGCCTAATAATTATTTAGACTCATCAAAAGAAATTCCAGAGATTATTTTCTTGGGGTGTGGGAGATAGAGAGGAAGGAAAAACATTACATGGAAAAAAGACTCGGAAGCTAACTTGTACATAATTCTTCATTTTGCAGCATAAATTACACTAGGAGACATAAAAGTCCTATAGATCACCATGTCCAAGTTGCTGACCAAAAAAGTACTTGATGAATTTCAAAGAAGAGTCACTGTGCAGACACACTGAACATCACAAACTTGAAGAACTAAACCAATGCTCATATAGATTAGCTTAGAGGCTCTAAGTCTCCTTGCTACCTATCTCCTCAGGCCTATGCAGTCAGAAACTGCAGAGCTATGAACATTCTATTCATGTCCTTCACACTGAGAGCTGAGAAGAAGCTGCTTCTGGAGTTGGATTGGTGGTGCAGATCAAATTCTGCCTTCAAGGTTATGAACAGGAGGGTTAAGAAAATTTTAAAATGAGGAGTACATCTCACTGAAGTAATACAAAATTGCAAACTTTTCATTATACTTCCCAACAAACTTATTGATTTAAGGATAGGAAATATAACTAATTTAATATACACAATGGCTATCCATAGTTCCTGATTCAGGTTAATTTTTATAAGATTAAGTAAGCCTCCACAAAGCTTGGAAGCTACTTTAATATAAAATCATAAAATCATAGAATCACTTAGGTTGGGAAAGGCCTTCAAAATCATCAAGTCCAACTATCAACCTGAGCTACCAAATCCCATCACTAAATCATGACCCTTAGTGTTAAGTCCACATCTCAAATTCCTCCAGGGAAAGGCACTCCACCACCCCCTGGCCAGCCCATTCCATTGTTTGGTCACCCTCTCCATGAAGAAATGCTTTCTAATGTCCAATCTGAACCTTGTCTAGTGTAACTTGAGGCCATTTATTTACATCCTATCATTTGTCACCTGAAAAAAGAAAACAACATTCACTCTGGTGCAACCTCTTTTTAGGTATCTGTAGAGAGCAATAAGGTCTCCCCTCAGCCTCTTCTTGTTCAGACTAAGCAACCCCAAATCCGTCAGTCACATCTCATCAGTCTTATTTTAGAATCTTTCCACTGGCTTCATTGCTCTTCTCTGCACTCATTCAAACAACTTAATATCCTCTTACAGTGAGGGGCACAGAACAGCAAAGCACTTGAAGTGCAGTCTTGCCAGTGTTGGGTACAAGAGGACAATCACTCCCTTGGTCCTGCTGACCATACTACCTCTGATACAGGTCAGGATCTCCTTGACCTCCTGGGCACACTACTGGTTCATGTTCAGCCAGTTGTTGACCAGCACCCTCAGGTTCTTTTCTGTCATGCAATTTTTCAGCTATTCTTTCCTAAGCCTTTCCACTGCATGACCTGGCACTTATGTCATGCAATTGAACTCAGCCCACTGACCCAGTTTATCCATATCCTTCTACAAAACCTTCCAACCATCATTCAGTTCAATACTCCCACCTAACTTGGTTGGTCATCTGCAAACTTAACTGAGAGTGAAGTTAATCCCTTCATCCAAACAATTGATAAAACTTAAACAAAACTGGTCCCAAGACTGAGCCCTGAGGAACATCACTGGTGACAAGCTACCAACTGAACTGAACTCAGTTCACTACGACACTTAATGTTTAGGTATCCAACCAGTTTTATGCAGTAAGCAGTGTATCTGTCTGAGCCATGAGCAGCCAGTTTCTTCAGGAAAATACTGTGGGAAATAGTGTCAAACACTTGACTAAAATCCAGATAGCTGTCACTCACAGTCTTTCTCAAATCTCCTAATTGGGTCATCTCATCACAGAAGAATTAGATTAGCAAAGCAGGGCCTGCCTTTCATAAGATCATACTGTTTTTTTCTAATCACTGGATTGTGCCATATATGCCATGCAAAGATATTAAAGATTATCTGCTCTATAACCTTACCTTGTACCAAGGTCAAAATGAAAGGCCTATAATTCTCTGGATCCTCTTGCCCATCTTGTAGATTAGAGACACATTCACTTCCCATCAACTAGGACCTCCTCAGTTGTCCAAGACTCTAGTAAACTACTGAAAATAATTTGATGAGCACACTTGCCAGTTCCTTCAGTCCTGTCTTATCCCATAGATGTATGAACATCCAAACAATGTAATAAACCCTTCATATTCAATTATCTGGTTCAGAACCTTATAACCTAAGACAACTTTAGGAGGTTATCCATGAAACGATAAATTCTACCCAGAAAAGTATCTAAGTCAAATGCATCTAAGCAACTGCAAGCATTTACACAGTAGGAGTTGACATCTGGTCTAGTGGTTTAGATTCCCCTGATGGTCAGTGAAGAGAAACAGACATTTAGAATCATAGAATTCTTAGATTTGAAAGGGACCTTTACAGTTTATGTAGTCCAGCTCTCCTGCAGTGAACAGGGACAACCACAGCTAGATCAGGTTGCTCAGATCCTGGTCCAGCCACACTTAGGAAGTCTCCAGGGATGGGGCAACAACCACATTTCTGGGGAGTCTGTTCCAGTGCCTCACCACCCTCAACGTAAGAGACTTTTTCCATATATATAACCTAACTCTCGTCTCTCTAAGTTTGAAACCATTTCTCCTTGTTCTATCACCACAGACCCCGTAGCTCCCCTTCAGATACTGAAAGGCTGTTATCAGGTCACCCTGCAGCCTTCTCTTCCCCAGACTGAACAGCCCCAGCTCTTTCAGCTTGTCCTCAAAGGAGAGGTGTTCCATCCCTCGGATCATTTTTGTGACCCTTAACTGGACATGGCTCCAACAGGTCTATGTCTCTTCTGAACTGAGGACTTCATACGTGGACACAGTACTCCAGGTGAGGCCTCACCATCGCAGAGTAGAGGGGAAGGGTCACCTCCTTGAACCTGCTGGCCATGTTTCTTTTGATGCAGTCCAGGATACAATTATCTTTCTGGGATGCAAAGGCACATTGATGGCCCATGTCCAGCTTCCAATCCACCATTACCGCCAGGTCTTTTTCGGCAAGGCTGCACTCAATCCTTTCATTCCCCAGCTTGTATTGGTAGTGGAGGTTGCCTTAACTCAAGTGCAAAACCATGCACTTGATTTTATTTAACTTCATGAAGTTCTCCTGGGCCCACTGCTCAAGATTGTCTATGTTCCTCTGGATGGCATCCCATCCCTCAGGATGTTGACTGCACCATACATCCTGGTGTCATCTGTAAACTTGTTCAAGGTGCACTTGACCCCACTGTTGATGTCTCTGATGAAGATATTAATAAAGGTAGGTATCTCTGTTGCCATTCACTATTTCTGGCATGGATTTATAAAGCATACCTGAGAAACTTTTTTTCAGTGCCTATTTCTCCCCATAGATTCCACCATGACGACAAGTCTACAAACCGAACTGTAGGTACATTTCTGCAAAAATTTAACATTAAGTGCTAATTAGATCCTTCTCCAGCAAACCGGACTTAATTTTCTGATCTTGCTGTCCACTTTCTTTGTTATCTAGTCCTTGTGTATTGTTTCAGGGATGTTTCCTTAATTTTTTTTATGGCATTGTAAAATACAAAATATTTCAGAACTCTAAGACTTATTCTGGAAAAGCAGTGTAACAGAAGTTTTTAGCCAACTAGCACTATTTCAGATAGAGATTACACAGTTATGACTACTTGGTGTTCAACAGTGCAGCACATGGCTATTACACTTGGCTTTGAGCTGTCCAACTCTCCTGTTTGACTTACATGTTTGTTAAAACTGAAAATGATGACCACAAAAAATGCATCAATAAATGCATTATCACTGAAAGAAAATGGGAAAAAAAAATTATCTGGGTTTCTCCATATATCTACGACAGTCATACAAATCTCAGAAATTCAATATTATTCCAGTCTCTGTGGCTGTGTAAAATTAAATAAATCCTGAGACCAGTAGTGTGGGTTGTTGTTGTTTTTTTTTTTTTGTTGTTGTTGTTTTATTTTCTGAAAATTAATAAGCAATATTTCTTTCCAGTTAAGCTTCTCAGAAACAAGGATCCAACAGCAGTGAATTTTCACAACAAAATATAAAATATGAAAGAAAGTTTTATAATGAGAAGTTGGCATTTCCTGTCTGGTTATGTTGTTACAAATTTTATACTGTATTAAAAGAAAACTTCTTGAAAATGACTTCATTTCCTTTTTTTCTTTTTCATATCTTTGACTTGAGTTATTGATAGACATTAACATTTCTTTTGTTCATATTTGAGTGCTGAATTATCTTTAATTGCCATGTACATTCTTCTGTCTGCAAGAAAGAATTAATAAACCACTACTGTCAACTTTTGCATAGATATGTTCTGCTTACACATGACATATCAAAGACTGAGGAGAACTTTACAGTAAGTAAATTAATCTAAATGGAACCAGGAGACTTTTAGGATATTGAATAGAATGCGAGTTAAGAAAAAGAATTCATTTTTCCTCCTGGGCTTGCCACTCGTGACAAAATCATGTGTTATATAACTTGATACTTTATTTGGGACAGGAACAGTTTTTCATACTGGCAAGAAAACAATCTTACAAGTCTTCTGTTATTACAAGCAAAATATTTTACGTACATTATCTCCCAATCTACAAAAAACCACTTTTTTCTATTTATAAAAATAATAATATACTCACATTGTTCAAAATACTAAGAAGCATTAATGCACGTTACGTATCTACCCAGGTCATGAGAATGTGTCCTCACTTCAAACATACATAAAAACACAAAATACAAATTTGATCATAGGATAGCCTGGTTGTGTTGGCCTGTTCAGACTAAATGCAAGGATTAATAAATCACTTTCAAAAGTCTCCTCAAGGAACAAATTTTAGTCCTTGTAAACCCAAGCTCAAATCCATTCTCTACTTCAAGACACTGCAGAAGGGAAAGAGGAAGCAGCCACTCTTTTCCATTTGTGTAGGAGAGGGTTCAGAAGCCATGCACTGCAAAGAGCAAGAAGTGGAACAATATGTGAAATCTGTACAACAGTCTTTTTTTAATGTACCAGAATCAAATTAACTTCAGTGATAGTTTCTATATTATATCTTTTATTTTTAGTGCCTACAGGCCATGTAAGTCTGCTAGGCTTCAGTGGCATGTGATAATCTTCCTTAAGTCCAAATGCATGACTAAAGTCTTACAAAATCTGTCAGAAAGTGTTATCTGAAGAAAAAGATAAGTATTTAGGGAAATTGCAGCAAATAATTATGCCAGAGAAATTTTAAACTTCAAAATTAAATCATAGAATCATAATCATAGAATGGTGTGCATTGGAAAGGACCGTTAATATCTAGTTCCAATCACCTGCTATAGGCAGGGACACCTCCCTCTAGACTAGGTTGCTCAAAGCCTCATCCATCCTGGCCTTGAATGCTTCCAAGGTGAGACCTCCACAACTTCTCTGGGCAACCTGTTCAAGTGCCTCACCACCCTCACAGAAAAAAATTTCTTCCAAATGTCTATTCTAAATTTACTCTCTTAATGTTTATAACCATTTCCCCTCATCTTGTTGCTACATGCCTTTCTAAAAAATCCTTCCCCAGCTCTCCTGTAGGTCCCCTTCAGGTACTAGAAGGTTATTATAAGGTCCTTCTGGAACCTTCTCTTCTCCAGGCTGAAGAGTCCCAGCTCTCTCAGTCTATCCTTGAAGGGTAGGTGCTCCAGCTCTCTGATCATCTTCATGTCCTTCCTCTGGACCAATTCCAACAGCTCGATGACATCCTTGTATTGGGGGCCCCAGAACTGGACATGTTACTCCAGGTGGCATCTCATGGGAGCAGAGTAGAGAGGCAGAATCCCTTTCCTTGTCCTGCTGGTCACATTTCTCTTGATGCAACCCAGGATATGGTTGGCCTTCTGGACTGCAACTGCACATTGCTGGCTCATGTTGAATCTCTCATCAACCGACACTCCTAAATTCTTCTCCGCAGGGCTGCTGTCAAGCCATTCTCCACCCCCCATTTAACTGGTAGACAAGGGAAAGGCTGTTGATATAGTCTACCTAGATTTCAGCAAAGTCTTTGACATGGTCTTTCATAGTATTCTCCTGGGGAAACTGGCTGCCTGTGGCCTAGACAGATATACCTATACCTTTCTTTGGGTAAGGAACTGGCTAGAGGGCCATGCCCAGTGGGTAGTAGTTAATGGAGTTAAGTCCAGCTGCACCTCAAGTACTGTGTTCAGTTTTGGGCCCCTCACTACAAGAAAGACACTGAGGCCCTGGAATGTGTCCAGAGAAGAGCAATGAAACCAGTGAGGGGTCTGGAGCACAAATCTTATGAGGAGTGGCTGAGGGAGCTGGGATTGTTTAGTCTGGAGAAGAGGAGGCTCAGAGGAGACCTTACTGCACTCTACAACTTCCTGAAGGGAGATTGTGATGAGGAGGGTTTTGGCCTCTTCTCCAAGGCAACAAACAGGACCTGAGGAAATGACCACAAGTTGTACCAGAGGAGGTTTAGATCAGACATAAGGAAACACTTTCTCTCAGAGAGTGGTCAGGCACTGGAATGGCCTTCCCAGGGAGGTGATGGAGTCGCTTTTTTTGGCAGTGTTCTGGAAGAGGCGTCTGGATGAGGAGCTATGAGATATGGTTTAGTGGCTTGTGGTAGCAAGGGTAATGGGAGGACAGTTGTACTAGATAATATTGTAGGTCCTTTCCAACCTTATGATTATATGATTCAATCTGTATCTATTCTTGGGATTGCCCCAATCCAGGTGCAAGACCTTACACGTGGCCTTTTTGAACTTCATGAGGTTGGCATGAACCCACCTCTGAAGCCTGTCCAGGTCCATTTGGATAGCATCCCTTCCCTCTAGCATGTCAACTGCACTATGCAGCTTGGTGTCATCAGCAAACTTGCTGAGGATGCACTTCATCCCATTGTCCACATCACCTACTAAGATGTTAAATAACACCAGTCCCTGCACTATCTATGAGGAATGCCACTTGGACATTGAGCTGTTGACAACAATTCTCTGAGTGTGACCACCCAGACAATTCCTTATCCAGCAAGTAGCCTTTCCATCATATCCGTGTTTCTCCAATTTGAACACCAGGATGTCATGTGGGACAGTGCCAAACGCTTTGTACAAGTCCAGGTAGATGATGTCAGTTGCTTTTCCTTTATCTACTGATGCTATAACTCCATCATAAAAGGCCACAAAAAGGCAAGTAAAACATGACTTGCCCTTGGTGCCCATGTTGGTTACCACCAATCACCTCTTCTTTATTTTCCATTTGCCAGGCACAGAGATGAGATTGACTGGTAGCAGCCTGGATCTTGTTTTTTTCCCTTCCTGAAAATGGGGCTACATTTCCCCTTTTCCTTGTTAAAGTGCTTGTTATACTAGTTTTGTTGTTGTTTTCATTTTAGAATCTCTTTGAGTCTGACACAGTTAATCAACAACAAAAAGATCTTGACAAGTCCACACTAGACTATTTTTCTGCCTGAATTTTTGGTCCAGCTACCAAAACAAAATAAAAATATTAATAGCTATAAGCTAAATGTACAGCTGTTGTATCTGATGACAGTCCCTCCTTTTTTCCTGCCTCCATCCTCCTCCTCACAACACCAGACAGGCACACTTAACTCCTGCAATCTGTGCAAGCTACGTTAGTGGTGCAGCAGGGAGCTACCATTATCTTTTACTTAGCAGACATCTGTCTGACACATGGGATAATGTGCTGGATCGTGGCCTTCCATAACATGTTTGTGGCATTTTGGTAAATTACTCTATGATGTGCTTCACTGCTCCCTGATAAGCGACCAGATAGAAAGCTCACTGAGGAATGTCTTGAACATCATCTCTCTGATCTTCCTATACTTCTCAGTCCTCCTTTCCAAGACAGCTACAGCCTTCATAGTCTCCAGTGCACTGGTTAGAATCATAGAATCAGAATGGCTTGGGTTGGAAGGGAACTCAAGGATCATCAAGTTCTAAGACCCCTGTCACAAGCAGGGTTGCCAACCGTTAGATCAAGCATTAGATCAGGCTGCTGAGGGCCCTGTCCAACCTGGCCTTAGGCACCTCCAGGGACTGGACATCCACAATCTCTCTGGGCAGCCTGTTTCAGCACCTCACCACACTTTCAGTAAAAAATGTCCCCCTCACATCTAATCTAAATCTCCCTTCCTTTAGTTTAAAACCATCCCCCCTTGTCCTATTATTACTTACCCATGTAAAAAGTTGATTTCCCTAGCAGTAGGAACAGTCCCTCTGACTCACACCTTCCTGCACACTGGAGAGGTTACTCCAAGGGCTGCATATACATGGCTTGGTAAAACGTAGGGAGGGCAGATGCGGGGATTGGGTTTCGGAGACAGCAGTTTTCCTAACACTGCTTTGGTCCCTGCCACTTAACATGGCCCTAGAGAATCCCTGGGCGTATTTAGGAGCAATGTCATCACTTGCCAGGAATTTTCTCCAGCAGGTAAAAGCCACTCTGCTTCGACAGGCAGACGGTATCATTGTGCAGAAATACTTAGATACACGCACACACACATATACAAATATACTTGTACACATACTCATGCATACACACATGCACACACATACACACACATACATACACTTACATATATATGTAGACACACATATGCATACACAGCACTGCTATTCCACTTGCCTTCTGAGCACAGTACAGGCCCTAGCCTGCCAGCTTAATGAGTAGACTGAGTGGCTAAGTTTTTCCTATCTCCCAAAAACAAATGTGTTCTTACATTCATTCACAGCCAACGCCAATGAAAGTTTCAGTGTTATGAGTGTTTTTGAGGTGAAAAGGGACAAAGGTTTTGTAATAAACACATAGTAATATATATATTGTTTTTTGTTCTAGTTCATTCTGTTTCTCTTCCAAACACCAAAACATTCCCCCTTTTCTCTTTACAAATTAGTACATGATAAAAAATTTTAACTTGAATGATACTCATTTTACCTTCATTTGGCATCTGTCTCTGAGTCCCAATACCATACCAAGATTAGCTTTTTGAGAATTAACTAAAAATGAAACCTTGTAGTTTTAAACAATTTTAAACAATTAGAACAGAAACTGGCATTAAATATGGCCACTTCTTAGTGACTGTTGGTGGCAGACAAGGAAATACAAAATGCTAACACTGCAGTCTGGAAAATGGAGTATCCTGCAGTTAGGTTTTACTTGTCTGTGCATGCTTTCTTGATTCCCTTTATTTTGTATTATTACTAACATTTGAATTTCCCCACATTCCTCAACTTCACTGAACTTTTGTTTATTTTCGGTTCTCTTCTGAATATTTACATTTTTCTCCCTTGCAAGAATCTCTCAATTTCCTTGAATCACTATTATATTAAATGCTGTAATTGAGAAGCTCAGTTCCGCAAAGCATTTTTTTCTGAGATATGGATGAAAAATGCCAAAGAGATTATATATATAAATATATAGGCATGGGCAGTCACTACTTTAGAGAAGTTACAATACTCCACACAATAGCACAGTGACTTCAACGCTTTAGCAAGGATGCAGTGTTTGATCCCAGGTTTGAACTGTTACTAAGCTAAAAGAGGATCATCAGTTGGTTAGGAAAATGGGATCTCTGAAACTGAGTATTATCTTCCTAAGGAATATAGTGCTGTGCACTAATTAATTCCTACAGTATTATTTGTCAGGTTGTCAGTTACCTATGACAGTACCAGGACTAATAAACCCTTGAAGTATAGCGAGCCGTTAGCTAATTATACATTATCAAACATAGAATTAACTTCTACATAAGGAAACAAGGACTTCTCAGGATGCAAAGACCTGTTTGGGTTTAAAGTGAACACAGATATTTGGTAAGAAGATTTTGGAAGGTAGCAGGCCTGGGCTGGAGACACACCTAATTCAGTGTAGTCACTTCTTTAGTTTTTCTGTGTTTTTAATTTAGTTTTTTATGTTTAATTTATTTATGATTTACTCTACCTAGGTTCTTCAGTCATCCTCCATAATGTAACATAACAGATCTTGCTGCTAATTTTATTAATATTACTATTGTCAATAAATTCTAGCAAAGGTCAGCTTGTAAATTCTTCTGGAGGTATTCTAAGCTAAAATGTGTCCTGCATTGGAAGTAATTCCACTGGGCTCCTAGCATGTGAACATGAACATGTACACTCATGCATACAAATTATACATTCAGAATGACACAACATGAATTAAAAATTACATACTGCATAAACTTGATTTTCTTCTCTAGCACCTAGCAAAGTGTTTATTCCATTTCAAGTTTTCTTTATTCTTCAGTTCTCTCAGATTCAGAACCTTAACTTTGTTTATGTTCCTGGGTTGCCTGCCAAAAGCAGTCAGCATATTAAGCACGCCTCTCTGCAAAAGCACCTCACACCTCACAGCCAGGTGAGTCAGCAGAGCTCTGTGGCTCTGGGTGACATACTTGGCTCTGATGTGGAGAAACATCACCAGTCTGCTGAGTATTGCACCTGCAAATGAAATAGAAGAAATGAACCTTCTTTGTTTCACAAGCTGGAGCCAAAGGCAAAAGAAGGTGATAACAATACAGTATGCTGAAGGTTTTTGTTTTAAAGAGACAGAAAAGAGAGTGAATGCTGGGAGAGAGGAAGTACTCAAAACATCAAATGAACTTTTATGTTATTTTTGGCTCTGCTAGCACAAACCGATCCCAGAAGCTAATACCAGCTCCTGTAAAGCCTGTAATACCAGTTATTCAGTCCTGGATTACCGCTGATTCTGCAGAGTGCAATGAGCTTGCTGTAAGTTCTTGCTGTGTCTTTGTGTGTTGTGCTCCAACTGTTCTAGCAGAGTCATTATCATTATTAGTTCTAACATTTCCTAAACATTTTCACTGCCTCATCTATTTTATGACTTTTGCAGTGCATATAGTCTGTTATGATTAGTAAAGTAGAGGTATTTAGAGAAGTATTTATGGATTAAATTCTATTAAATTTTCAAGAAGAGGATATTTCCAATAGTGCTTGTTTATTGCATGTGAAATACCAGCCACAACAACAAAACCAAGAACAGCAGTAAGCATCAGCTCCAGCTGCCTTGTGCTTATGTTTCTTATTAAAACTCTGATAAATCTTTGCTGAATTTCAGTCTGAGTACACATAAGTAAATCTGAAGGCATGCACACCCATTCAAAACAATAGAGTCAGTCATTAACTCCATTTCAGGATGTGCCTCACGTTATATTAACACACCTCCTAGTACTTTTCACTCCCAGTGTGGAACAGCAGGTGCTGCTCCATGAATCATGAATTATACCCAATTACATTTGTTTTCAGTTGTGTCGTATTGTTCACTGAGGATTAAAATGAGAGTAAGTCCAGATGAAGCCTTAATAGACAATAATTTCACCTTAGGTAAAATGGCTCATGTTAGAAGTATCTTCACCAAAACCCATAGCACTGATCTCCATTGTCTTGTAATGTAACCTATATCTTTCCAGAGCAAAACAGAGTCATTTTATATTTATTTAGTACTGCTTTATGCAGTGAGTTCATAACAAGCTAGACAGTTTCTGTTCAAACTGTGGGAGAATTACTTCTCTAGTATATGTTCTAATCACCTTTGCATTACTTCTGGAAAAAAAAAAGAAAAAAAAAAGTCAAATATTTGTACACATACATATTGAACACTTACTCCAATTTCTTCATGCCCCAGCACTGCTTAAAACAAACAAACAAACAAACAACAACAACAGCAAATGCCCCAGCACTGCTTAAAAAAAACCAAAACAAACAACACAAAAAAGTAATTTCTTATTTCAGAAAAGATTAACGATTGAAATGGTCATTATTTTTAATAGAAGAAAATATTTCAGCTGCAAAAACACTGCATTACCTAACATAGAAACACACCACCTTGTGCCAGCCGATGGATAGGTCCCGAAATACTCCTTCAGTTTTAATTTTCTCTGTACATGGATTATTGCTGTCACTCACAGGTTTGAATTGATGCCTCATGTTCATCAGATAATTTTGCTAACAGTGATCAACACTATCAAAGCCCTATGAGTTTCCATATACTGTAGCTATGTAGAAATATTACAGCTGAAATTTCTCTACTACAGTCTGAATTTTTCTTTGACTTCATTGAGCGTAGTGCAGCTGTGATAAGGTCTACAGAATAAATAAAATTACCGAAAGAATATGATACACAATTTAATTCAAAGTGAAGCAGTATTTGTAATCAGCTTCTCCTTCACTCAACAACTGAAAAAAAACCAACAACAACAAAAAAAACCACCCAAATCTCAAGCTAGTAGTTTTTCCAGTAGGCATTCACAATCTGCTGTTGCCCTTCCTCCTGCATCCCTCTCAGCTGTAGGCATCATAACTGTACCATTCACATTTCAATCTCTAATTGGTCCCATTAACCATCATCAGTGAGACATTTAATTGCCTCTTCTGAAGTTCATCAACATGTTGGAATTATGTTTCATTTAATGTACGTCAAACCCCTACAAAGGTCCAGTTACTATACTTCACATTTCTGTGTATTTTCCAGTGCAATATGTGCTATAATGTGCTGCATGCTGAGAATTCTCAGGTTATAAAGTACATGACCAAAATCATTGCTTAAAAGCTTTTGGTGTTGTTCATTGTTCATTCCTCTCAGTCCTAATGCATCAGTGAAAACTTTGGAAGAAAATTACAGTGCATAGAGATCTCAGAAAAATCACATTGTTTATTTGTTTATTCACATATTTAGTGTCGAAAATAATCTTACACTTTATTATTTCTATTGAAGCAAGAAATTTCTCATACTGTGCAGAAAAAGGGAAGGTAGTGTTACAGGGATTAATAGTGCATCTAATATGAATCTCTCAGTAAAATTAAAGATGAAAGAAACAACAAAAATAAAATGAAAGCTGAGACATCAAAACAAAAAAGCATGGGCATCCTGAATACAGAGTGCCATTTCACTTTTATTACAAATCTTTTGTGCCTAGGCATTGTAACAAAGAACTACACACACCCAAAGCAATTTGGTACCAAATTTGTGCACCCATTTATAAATAGTTATATATGTAGTTCAAGAAGTTTATCAAATATACAGTCATTACCAATAATTTATTAGTGAAGGAATGTAGTAGTATAATACAATACTGTGGCTCCCTGATGTTTCATTTTTCAAGTCCTTTATTTCATAGCATATAATTTTGCAAAATATTAATAATTTGGGATGACTTTTTTTTTTCTTTTTTTTTTTTTCTTTTTTTTTTATGACAGATGCCTGCCTGAGGCTGTTTCTTTGGCGGGCAACAATCAATCAAACAACTGAACCATTCTAGGGAACTGAATTAGGGAAAAATTAACCTAAAAATATTCACAACCTCATTTCATAAAGTTGAACCGTGCTTTGAAGCTCAAACCTCACGTTTGAAATGAAGGTGCTTTTTCTAACATCTACTTAAAATGTGAAGAAATTTCAACAGATCTAAACACTGGGGCATGGGGGGAGAACTCATGTTTGCGTTCTCAGAAAAAAAAAGCTTTGCTAGAGCCTCATTTGGCCTAACAGAGTTCTTAGTGTGGTGCACAGTGCACGTCCTAGGCCTCAAATCAACGGATGATGCTACACATCACATGACTGTACTGTCTAAAGGAGATGGACCAAGATGATAAACAGATAGCAAACTTTCTTGGCAAGGCAAGGAGCCAAAATCTCCTGTGTGGTTAATGAATATCCTACTAGCAGAAGGAATATCAGAGAGATATCAAACGCATCCACTAAACGTAGTCACTTAGTTGGAAATACTAACCCCCTTTATTTCTGAACAAGTCTCACCCACAGAAAAATAATTTTTAGGGGACAGTGGGGCCACTGTTGGTAATGAAATGACACATTATCAATAATAATAATTACTAAGTAATACTGCAGCATTTAATGTTCTTGACGACCTAATCATCTCTTTTGGTGCAAAATGAAGAAAAAGGAACTCAGCAACTGAATAAATGAATATTGATGGATGGGGATGATAAGCTGGCAATGAAGGAATAGGACAACTTTGGTTTTGCCTCAATCTTACCAGGCAAGTCTGCATGGTTTAGGCAGAAAAGCGGTAAGGTAGCAACAGGCAAGTACTGCTTAGAAAAACACGGGTTATTCAGCCTACAGAACCTGAAGAGATACCCAGAGCTGTAAAAGGGTTGGCTGATGTAAATGTAAAGCTGTTACTTTTAAAAATCATGCTGATGACAGATGAGGTATATTTTCAAAAATGGTAAGAAGGACAATTTGAGGAAACTATCCTCAAATTGAGGATATTGAGATATTGAGATATTGAGGCCACTATCACGTGGCCAAAGTAAGCACCATCCCTGGTAAGATGGAGTATGTATATCCTGCTGGCATCCATTTATGAGTACGAACATGACAAGAAAGCTATCAGGAACATTCAGCACAGATCTACAAAGGTAAGTCATATCTGACTAATATAATTGCCTTCTCTGAAGGAATGACTGACTGTGAAAATAAAGGATAACAGTTCCCGTAACTTTCACTTCAGTGAGGCATTTGGCAGTATATTTCACATTATCATTTGGAGTCTGAGGATATGTGGTAGGACAAATCATTTTTTAACTGGACTGAAAAGTGGCTCCACCAGTGGGTTTCAACAAAATATTCAACTGCTTGAGGTCATAAGACTGGTAGAGAATGAAGTCCTCCAGGGTTGGCTAGCAGAGTTGGTGCAGTTCAGTATCTTCTCTTGGATGATGAGACAGAACACTCCTTCAGAACACTTGTGGAGGAAGTGTTCAATGCACCAGATGATCCAGATTCAGTACTGGGACCCCGAGAAACCTGAAGACTGTGCCAACAGAAGCTTTGTGAAGTTCAAGAAGTGATAAATTCTGCATGTGAGGTGGAATACCCTCACAAGTATGGCTGAGCAGCATCTTCTTAAAAGTGTTTGGGTGTTTCATGCTGAATATGAGCAGAAGTGAATATGAGATAAAGTGCATATTGAGCTACACTTGTGGAATGAGTCCAGTACTTTGTAAGTCACTCCATACATCACTGGCAAGGCTGCAACTGGAGTACTACATCCAATTTTGGGCTGTACAGCTCAGTATAAGTGTGGGGAAAATAGACAGGGTCCATTAGAAAGCAAATGATGTTTAGGGACTTAGAGCATGTGACCCATAAGAAATGGAGGAGCTTGCATCTATACAGTCTGGCAAAGAGAAGGCTAAGGGATAATTTAACAGCACAGTTACAAAGATGACAGGGTTAAACTCTTCACTTTCGTGGCAGACTCATAGACTCATAGAATCATAGAATGGCTTGGGTTGGAAGGGACCCCAAGGAACATCAAGTTTCAAACCCCCTGTCACAGGCAGGGCCACCAACCTCCAGATCTGGTGCTGCACCAGGTTGCCCAGGGCCCCATCCAACCTGGTTTTGAACACCTCCAGGGACAGAGCATCCACAGCTTCTCTGGGCAGCCTGTACCAGCACCTCACTGCTATCTCTGTAACAACAGACAACGAGAAGCAGTTGCCACAAATTGCAGCTTTGGAAATTCAAACAGAACTATAATAAAAGCTTTCTCATTATGCAAGTAACTTAAGACTGAAACAGACTGAGAAGTAGCGAAATCTCTGTCTTTCAAGGTTTACAAGGCACAGTCAGAAAAAAACACACTAATGTTAATCTCATTTTACACAGAAGATAGACTAGATTGACTTCCAGATATCCCTACGTACCCCATTTTTTAAAAGCTTTCACATTAATTATGCTGAAATCTCTATTTATCAGGCCATTTCCACAAATGAATTTTACCTAGGGGAAGATTCAGTGAATTCTAAGTACTGGGTATCAGCTGTGGCACGCAAATTGCTCCTATGTAGAGGGAACATCTACTACTTAAGTCTTAATTCAAATGCTCTCCACGGAGTTCAACTTGTTTTCAGGATCTTTCAGCTTATACAAATTAACTGCTCTGTGAACATGAGATTTTGTGATACAGCGTTTTTCCAGGAGGAAATAACTGGTGTATGTAATCACTAGGGCAAAGAAGCAAGTTGTAGTGATTTACAAGACTTTCAAAGATTCCAAAATTTTAAGGCTAAAAATAGGGATTTATAAAATAACCTGTTTCATTGAAAAAGTTGTAGTTGAATTACAATATAAAAGTGGATCGAGAGTGCCACACCTTTGGAAAAAGGTATACACCTTAATTAAATATGACACCATATTGAAAGGTATAGAATAGGCAAGTAGCCAGTAAACAGTTCTCCTGCTCCCCCCTGCTCTGTTAAAGTCTCAGTTGGATTTCTTTTTTTCCAATTTTGGGCACTGTAGTGAAAGATATAAACTTGAAGAGAGCTCAGTAGAATATTAAAAACAACTGGATTATAGGAAACAGAACTGGGGATAACTCAAGACTAAATGAATTAGGACTCTTTAGCTCAAATAAATAAAACTAAAAAATAAATTAAAAATCTAAAGGGGGAGTTAATTTAAGTATATAAGAGGGTGCAAGTACATAAAAGAAAAAAAAAAAAGAAAAGAAAAGGAAAAAATTCTCCATGCCCTAATAAATAAAAGAACTGATGAATTTAAAATGTAACAAAGGCTGAGATTGGAATCGGAATATTGGAAAATGTTAATGTAAGTAAAAGTAATATGGTAAGAATAGTGAAGTGCTAGAATAAAGTTTCTAGGAGACTGTGGAATGATATATGTGATCTATCAGCATGCAGAGAAGTTGTTCAGGAAGGAGAAGATTAGATAATGAATGTTTATTTTTATTTTTTGTTTTGGCTAAATGGAAAACCATTGAGTTGCCTGTTCTGTACAATACATTCAGAGTATTTTACAGTGCATTTAATACAATGCTTATTTTATATTGTAAATATTGTATTATTATGTAAATTATTTTATAATAGTTAATTATTTTATAGTAAGAAAATATGGTGTTATATTTCTCCTTTGAATTTGTTTGAGTTCTCTCTCTTCCATCTGTCTTGTACTGATCTCATGCACTTAAAGTAACTGTATCTTGGAACCGTGAAAATTCCCATTATTTTTCTTACACTGAGAACTTCACAAATGATTTTGAGTCACATGCAACCAAAACATTTTCATATCTTAGGTATTTTTGACAAGCTTCTGCTCATGAGGAAAAGTACATTTAATAAAACATTTAAGATTAAAACAAGAAGCAATTTCAGTTCATGGAAAGTTTCCAAAAATTTTTTCTCCAATCAATACATTTAAGGAAAGAGTTATCACCCATAAGCTATTTCTGAATGGTAAAAAATAGATATATTTTTAAAAGGAAATTAAAAAGGAAAAAATGTACTAAATAAATTATTAGTTAAGAATCATGAGCATAATTAAGGGTGTAATGAATATATGTGACTTGCACCATTTTCAGTTTAAATCACTACAGTTGGTTCTTTGAGGAGTCTTTCCCCTTTATCAACTTAGTTTATTTCTGCAGTTCTCAACTAATCACATTGTAAGCCAATAGTGTTGGAGGGAAGGAATGGGAAAGGAATTTTCTGTCTCTGATTTTGGAACACACTATTTCATGTGTCCAGACAATGTAAGATTGTAGTCATAGTCCAAGCTCACATACTGCTGTCAAGATGGCTTAATAGAACAGCTATACTTTTTTTTCTTTTGGCAAATACTCTGTGTACCAAGAAATATATTACTCATTTATCAGAAATATTTTTCAAATCCAAGTTAAATTGAATGAAAAGTCATAGTCAAAAAGATAATCTGCATTTTTGAAAATTCTGAATATTTTATTTTGATATTAGCATTTAGTGGTTTTTTTTAAATGAGGAAGAAAACCACCTTTGGAAGACAGAGGAAAGAGTCACTTTCCACCTGCTTACCTATGTTTCATACATAAAAACGTATGATTAAAAGCCCCCTTCTCTTAACAGAGCATAAACTTTTCAGTCAATATAAAATTATCTTTTTTCATAGGTTACTTTGTTTTCGTTTGCGTGTTTGTTTTAAATGACCAGCAATGTTTTGGAGGCAGCACAATTCAAAAGTGGCATTCCTTGACTGAGCTGAATCACTGGCTATGTCAGGCCTGCGCAGCTGCAAACTTCATCACATCCCAGACACAGGGTTATCAATCTCAGATGAAAACTTCCACATAAGATGGTCAGAGCAAAACAATCACTGTAAGTTTATCCTGAGACTCAGAGCCTTCAAAGGTCTCTTATCATTAGCAGTTCTCCTGTACAGGGCAAATACAACCCAAGAGCTGCATGGGAATTCACACCTGGCATTTCGTCCATATTTTGTATTATTGACCATTTGAATCTAATGACATTCAAAATAATGTAATTGACCATCTAGAGAGTTTGTAAGCGAAATGAAACAAGCATGTATCATAGAATCATGGAATCATAGAATCATAGAATGGCCTGGGTTGAAAAGAACCTCAAAGATCATCTAGTTTCAACCCCTCTGCTATGTGCAGGATCGCCAACCACCAGACCAGGCTGCCCAGAGCCACATCCAGCCTGGCCTTGAATGCCGCCAGGGATGGGGCATCCACAGCCTCCTTGGGCAACCTGTCCCAGTGCGTCACCACCCTCTGTGTGGAAAAACTTCCTCCTAATATCTAACCTAAACCTCCCCTGTCTTAGTTTAAAACTTCCCTCTTGTCCTACCACTATCAACCCATGTGAACACTCGTTAAGTAATATGTAAGTAATATCATTTAAATTCATTTCTTATAGTATCTTCTTATCCCATGTTTGTTGCACTTCACTTACATGTTCCCTGCAGAGATCTATTAACATCACTGTTTCATTTTAATGGTGTTACAACATATCCCCAGACTTGCCCTGAGATTGCTGCACTACTGTCTTCTGTATCCTAAATTACCATCTCACATTGCCACAGATTTTTATTTTTTTTTTTTTTTTCATTTCTAGCAAGGTACAATTCTCCCTATATTATTTAGCACCTTGAGTCCAAGTCTTTTACTATGAATGTGTGTTGCATTAAAGTAACTAATGTTTCCTGAATCTAAGCAACACAGAAGAATCAAGTGTAATTGTGATAAATCCTAGTGAACTCCCTGGAGCCCTGAGCTGTGCTCTGCAGCACTGACCATCCTCCACAGGGCACAGCATCCAACCTTCTTGTTGTAAAACACTGCTGCCACAAATGGTGATGCTCTTGACCACTCTCTTTGTAACTAGGAGTTTTCAGGAAAGTAGGATCCAGAGGGTTTTTTATGTTTCATAGGAAAGAAAGAGGCACCTATTACACAGGAAACATTCTCATCTCAAGGCTATTTCCATTTTTACATCAAGTAGTCTTTGAACTACTGGAACAGAAATAGGAACCCCAGTTTCCTTGCCTTAAGGTGAGTACTCTAATCACTTAGTTAAAAGCTTTGTTCGTGCTTCCTTGAATCATTTTCTCACCGGAAAGGTTACAACTTGATAACTGGAGAATAGCCAGATAGTCTCTAGCATGTCTAATGAGTAGATACACTTAAAGGAGATGACACAGAATTAAACCTGTGACTACATAAATAACTGAACCCAGATTTTTCAAATTAAGATGAATAACAGTAGGATATCTTACAAAGTTTGACACTTGTTTTTTAAAATAGAAGAGAGCTTTCTTTTCTTTCTCTTTAAGTAATGATTGAAAGCACCAACCTGGCCCTCAGTGACATGGCCATGGACACTTAGAGGGACTTTGTAGTACAGATGAGAAGAAAACAAACAGGTACAAAAAGAATCCTGTCTCAAATCACAATTTGAGAGTTATTTTTCTTGTAGTACATTTTATTCTCTTCCAAAATTGCATTCATTTCTGCTCTCTAAAAATAAAAAATACAAAACTATAAAGATGTTAAGGTAAAATACTTTCACACCTTATGCATCCTACACCAAACATATTCAAGTCATGTTGCATCATCTAAACAAAGGGATAAATATCGGTGTTGCACGGCTTTTTACTTCCATTGCTACTGAAGAAACAACACAGCTAAATACAACGAGCTGTAGTCTATAATCATTTATGCATTATACATAAAATCACTGGTTAAAGTCGAGTGGCACACATCTCTGAAAATTTTTGATAACAATAAGTTCATACGGATCACAAAAAGACGTAGATAATAAGTTTAACTTGCAAGTCTAATTAGGTCAGCCAGCCTTTTAGCTGTGAGAATGATGAATATGAAGAGCCACTACTCACATTTCAGACCTGAGGATAAGTTTAGAGGCTGCCAAATGTTTGCAATTTTTTACTGGGAATAGTGATGAATTTACAAGCCTGGGTTACTTAAATTCATTTTTGAGCAGAAATCTATTTTTAAAAGCACCACTGTGGAATCTCAATGGTTTTATTCACAACTTATACACTTTTGAAAACAGAATGAATTCTAATTGTATAAATTTGTCATTTCTAAGCATTTGAAGCTGTATTTCTTTCTTTGAATGCACACAGCAATCTCCTTGGCTTCAAAGGAAATAGTGTGCATGTCCCTGGTGACAGGCTTCTCTGTATTATAGGCAGGAGGAGGCTGGTGTGGAAGTATAATTGATATAAGTTTTGAATGGCTGAAGTCTCCAGGATTGGGCTCCGTATCTGAAAAAGGAAAATAGAGGCTAACTCCAAAAGGTATTTATATATGGCAAGTAATGATTCCAGTACTGAATCTAGTTCTGTAACTCAGTCAAAAGGGCTCAGCTAACATCATAAACTACGAGAGTGCAGCTCAAATAGTTTATGAATAGCAACGACAACAAAGATTGAATTTCTTCTTTGCTACTCAGTCAAGGGGTATATGTTATTGCTTATAATATTTAAGTCATTTTTGGAGTTGAGGTATTAAAAGCTTAACAGATAAAAATATTTTATAAAATATTAACTACCCTAATAGAAAGACACGTTGAGTGCCCATTTTACTTAAACATTTTAATTTTCATATGAGTCCTTCAGGGCAGCAAGAATATTATGTTATTAAAAATGAGGAGAATTATAATAGAATGCATTTAGAGAACAATGACTTAATAAAGTATCACAAAGAATATGTGAAAAATAAAAGGGCCAAGCAATTACCTGAGTAACCAGTAGGTATTTGGATATATCTTTATTATGGATTTCTCATTAGATCATTTAGGGACAGAGTTCATTAGTAAAGAGTCCTACACTGAAAATGTCATTTTATGTGAAGAACCATTACTACTTTACTCCTTATGGCCAGATATTTCTGAAAGTTTTTCAATCTGTAATACTGATTAGGGAAGTTTTTCATGAAGTTATAAAATGCTAGTTGAGGAAAGACATCAAAAATTGATTTGCCATGTGACAGTGGTCCTTTCTCTTAATAAGACTATATTAAAAGATGATTATAAATACCCTTTTTTTTTTTTTTTTTTTTCCCCCTATCAGCTTATTTTCTGAAGCTACATGAGTTTCTGGAGACATTTTTCCTATGATAAAGTTATGAAGTCATTTTTACTTTATATTTACTTGTGGTTTAAGCTAGAAGAGACTATAGGAATTTCCCTTCTAAGTTGGCACTATCATCATCATTTTACCATAGAAACAATGTAACCACTTCTAATAAAAGCCATGTCAAAAGGATATATTCAGAAGGGACTGATATTCCTGACAGTTTCTGAGCACCAACTATGAAGTGCCAACACCTTTAAAAGAGATCTGTTTTTCACCTGGCACATATTCAACATTTTTTTCAGCTGTGTTGCAAAGTTAAACTCATACTGTAACTACATGATCACAAGATCAGCCATAAAAGAAGGAGTATGTAGTTGGGGGTTAAAGCTCACTGCTGATGTACATCTTATTCATGATTAAATACAATGGAAAACTGCACCTTTACAGGGGAAAGAAAAAAAATAAAAAAGGATAAAAATTCTCCTGTAACACTGAACCTAATTTTACTAATGCATAATTGAATTAACAAATTTAAGACCAGGGTTACTTTACCAAAAACTTTCAAATTCATAGTCACCAAAGAAAAAAGACACAAAAAAACCCAATAGGTGCTGTGGCTAACAAACATTTGGTTAGGCTCAAATGAGGCTAGGCTATGTTTTCTTTCATTTCCTAATGGAGATAAAAAGTAAAACGAAATTTATGTAAATAATATGAATTTTCAGACTATGCTCCTGAACAAAATAACAAACTGCATAAGGTTATTTTGTTCTGCTGTGAATAAGCAATGTTCTGCTATGAATAATCAAGTTTTCCTCATTTGAATGTTGTCGTGTCAACTTAGAGTGTGCTCTTGTTGTTATTTTTTGTTTTTCTGTATCTATGTGAAAATGGTGGTATGTCAGAGCATTTTGTAACACTTAAAAAAGCACCACTAAAGAGAGTAACTAATTTAAGAGCAGCCTCTCCCACCCCTTATCCCCAAAACCTATGCATTCAGTTTCGATGTGGTGCAGAGACAGACATCTAAATGAAAATCTAGTCCCTCAGCTAGTTCTTTCATACTCAGTGAATGAATACGATCTACAAGCTCTTCCTCTGCTTTCTCAGAGTTTGTTGCTTGCATTCAAGATCAGCTCTGATAACCTTAGAGCAGACGTCTGGAAGAAAAGTGAAGTTAATGACAGAATGTTGAGGAGGCTCAGCTGGGGCTTCATCCCCTGATGCCTAGGCTGGGCTGTTGGCTAGCCTGTGTTGGCAAGGCCTTGCCTGGCTGCCATAAGTTCTGGGTAGGCCTCGGATGATTCTGGTTCCCCAGGTTTGCTCTGTTCAACAGCTCACCTGCAGACTGTGCTGGTAGTGAGGTCCCCACATCCTGCTCCTTCCTGACACCCTGCCTCCTGACAGCTGGAAAGGGATATACCTTACTGGTGTAGAATCCTATCTGCATAAGTCTTCTGGAGATAAATACACTTAAAAGGGCAGTTGTCTCTTCCAACCCCTCCTCAAAATCTTTTATACAGTGTCTTTTTGGTTATATCAATTAAGCAGGATGAAGAAATTAAGTTTGGGTCTTTACAAGTGATATCTGACAAAAAAAAAGAAAACAACAACAAGAACGACAAAAACACTGGGTCATGCCTCACCTCTCCTTCAGAAGCTAAGTGTAAACAGTTGGCCATAAAGAACCAGGTCACAGGGCCATGGACTGGAACGGTATTTCTTATACTATTAAATCGGTAGCATGGCCTCTTGAAAAGCTTTGGCACAGGCTGGCTAATATTCTTCTATACACCGTAGGGATTAAAATGGGTTTGGAGTAATTCCTAATAGGCAGCTTGGATGCAGCTACCAGTTTTGGAGCTTAGAGTTCAGCTGAGCAGGTATATAGTTATAATCTCCCTCAGGGCTGGGAAACAGCCTCTGGCCAATTTCACTTTCAAGTGCCCCATGAATGCAAGAAGCGCAAAGAAAGCAGAAGTCAGCAGAAGTGGAGAAAAAAGGAAAAGGGCAAATCTCTGGCCACAGTTATTCACATTAGCGAGTTTTCACTCTTTATGTTTCAACATCATTGGACAAAAAATTATTGAAGCTGTCCAAAGCTCAAAAATCAAAATCCCTGGATGCTGTCAAACTAGATACTGTAGAAACTGTATATACTTATGTAGTGTCATTGCTGTTATAGGGCTGGCAAACCACACTTTTACTCAAACCTGGGCATTATGGCCTTGCCTTAGTATATAGGCAATTTGCACGTGAAGATGTTTGCAAAATAAGCAACTCTAACATCTACACCAATTGTGGTCCAGATAACAAGTTTCTCAAAGGACTAGCATCATTTGTTTCTGATGCCTTAGATAGAGATTGTAAAGAAGGTATAGGAAACAGACAAAGAATGCGTATGTATAGTCGAATAACAACTGGAGTTTGGCACATTGGAGAGTTTAGGGTAAAGAAGATCCTTCCTGGTACCCATTATGACTAGGTATGTCAATTGGGCAGACCAGGCTACAATACAAATAGAGGTAAACTACTGGACGTTTGAGACTCAGTGCTACCATGGATGGATTTCTATGATAAAGAGGAAGTTTATAAAACATAGTCAAGTTTCAACACTTGTCATGAATTTTTGTCTCTGCTTGTTTATTGAAACATGTGTTGCCAATTTTTTTTCTGCACAAACGTTCACTCATTTAAATTAATATAGGTTTCAGCTCCACTTTCAGCAACAGGGGCCCGAGGCTTAAAAGCTGAGCTCACGGCAAGATGATGAAAGTATTTAAAAAACAAGTTTAAAAAAATAAGCTACGGAGTATCAACTTTATTACATATTTTAAGAGTTTTCAGTGTATTAAATTAAACATAAATGCAAGACTGACAAAATGCCAAGGGTGGAAAAATGCACAAAAGGAAAAATAGCCATGAAAAATGTAAGTTCACTGCTTTGGAGTATAGTATAACAGGACAAAGCTAGAGATGATGATATTGTCAGATTTCTTTCCTACACTTAGTCTGAGGAAAAATATGTTAGAGTTAATAAGGATGGATTAATGGCAAATTCCTATGTCCTGGTGCAAGACAAGGTTATGTCCCTGGTTAATGAGGCTGAAGCTGGTGAACACAAGTGTGAGCAGAGTGACACTGTGCTGCCAGTGCTGTGATCTGAGAGCAGCCAAGCCAACCCTGCACTAACTGCCATGCTAAGGAAGTCTCCATGAGCTCCCAAAAAATAAAATGCCTAAAGGAGATGATAAATGTATTCATCAGAATAGCTCAGTCAAAACAAGCAGTAGGCCACAGAAATACACTTCTGTGGACGCTGTACTGTTGTAACATTCTCTAACACCAACAGAAGCTTTCAAACTGAGAGGTTTACTTCAAGCTGTTGGTTTACATAATTTCTATCCTGACAGTTTTATATAACTACATTTATTCTGGCATTTGTTTTGCTTTGTTTTATGGCACATTCCTTACACTTGGAGAGAAACTGAGAAAAAAAAAGTCCTTCTTGAGGGACAGAGGAAGAGCATAAAACACTGATGAGACAGACTGCAGCCAGAACTGAAATGTAAGTAGGAAATGGGTGTTGAAGGTGTCCTGAACAGGGGTAAATGCTTCAGCAAGAGATGGGATGCGCTCATTGAGCAGACTTTCAAAAGCATGGGGAACGCAAAGAAAATGGTTAAAATTTGGCTGGGGCTATTCCATCCAGTTAGAAGTGTAGTCTTTCTTGAACCCAGACTGATTCCTTCTGTACCATGCAGTTCACTGAAGAAATTTGTTCTGTACTATTTTGCATGGAAAAGATGAAATAATGTATTGTTTGTTTGGAACTGTCTAAAAATTACTCCGCATAGCCTTGATGATTGGCAAATGTGGGAAGTGTGAACTGTGAGTGCAACCTAAAATGATGCAGACTTTAAACAAGAAAAGATAAACTGTTTAGAAAACAGAAACTGTTGATGAAGAATGTTTCGATGGAAAATGACCTTCTGCTTGGGCTTGCTTTAACAATGGAACGCATTAACAGTTAGGAAAAAAGAATCTAAATATCTTACGCTCTTTTCCAGCCTAAATGATAAATCTATTAGGCTGTATTCATAACTTAATTTAAAATGTTGCAGTTGATGAAGATTATGCCATAAAAGAATGTGTAATTTCTGACAATCATGACAAAAGCATCTAAACAGTTTCAGAGGTTTGTAACATCCACTATGCCTAGTCCTGTGAAACTTTTCAACACATGTTTTAGGATATAATCATTTTTAGATACACATTTTTACTTTAAATTCAATCTCTAATTCTACAGACCCCTGAATGCTGCATCCTGAACTGCTGTAAACCAGCAGCTCACAGACACCCATGAGTCTGAGACTGTAGTCCCTGAATTTATGAAACATGAAGTCTTAACCAACAAAATACTATAATTGCCACAGTGAAAAATAACTGGTCAGTCTTAGAATGTCACACCACTGAACACACCCTTTTCTCCCTTCCATTTATGATCTGATGCCTTTGCCTATGTTAAAAAATTAATGAGAAACAAAATACTCTCCTAGAAAGATAGCCATATAAATATTTGAATGGGAAAATTAAAGGTTCGTTTGAAGTAAACCCATGTCTACATAAGAAATCCAGTATTTGACCCATATAAACCTAGGCATGAAATTTTAACCGCGAAGAATGGGAACTCGTTATAGGTACAGCTGCATGCCTCTATCATGAGAATAAAGCAACAGCATTATTTTTCTTATTTAACCAAAACCAAAGACTGGACTGTGAACAAAGTCTAAGTTGGGGAGTCAGAAATGAAGATGGTTAGTATCCACAAGCACTGAAAATAGAAATATTTATGTCTGTATGACGAATTTATTTCCACTGTGAATAGGTAAAAATGGTGCTTTTATATGACTCACATATGAATCAAATAATTACATTAGTTTTTTTTCATGAAATGCCTTAATATTTAAGTTCTTCTCAGAAGTTCCCATGATAAGAGCTCTCTGAAAAACTAAGGTTACAATCCCATCGCTAACACAATCTTATAGGGAAATTTTGTTCACAACAGCTAATTATTCCTGAGCCTTGATTCCATAATGTGCAAAATTATATGTAAAATATGTACTGGTATTAACTACTACAGATGGTAGATTTTAGATTTGACGTATTTTAGGAAAAGATGGACTGCTACCATCAGGCAATCTTATGTTTTATGTAAGACAAGCCATAGCCCATCTTCTAGTCAATTCTTAGGACAACCTGCAACTGCTGCTGCAGCCAGATGTGGACAGACAACCACGGCTAGGAGTCACCACAGCTAACGTCAACATTTCAGTGTGCTGGTGATGGTAAAAGACAGGCACTCATTCCTTCCTAAAATGGGCTGTGCAATAGGTGAGCAGAACAGCCCATGGGAAAGGTCAGTTTTATCTGACTGTGGGGACATCCAGAGCTCAGATCGCACAGAGGTTCCTGAAGTTAGATGAGTGCTCATTTCCTTGAGGGATGACGAAATTCTCAGATACATACAACCCTCCAGCTAAATCCAGGGCGTTTTTCCTATCATGGACGTTACTTTTTTTCTGCTTTCTTTTCAGTTGCAGGGCTCTCTTGGAGGTGCGCGCACTGCTTGAACCCTCTCTCCGGATAGCCCTGCCTCGCCCACACCGAGCGATCTCCGTGCCACAGCCAGGAGCCAGCCACGAGGCGCCGAAATCGGACCACGGAGCGTTGGGGGACAGCGAGGCCGGGCCGGACGGTGACGCCGCGGAGCCCCGCTACAGCCTTCGCCACCGGGCGCAGCGCAGCGCGGCGCGGCCAATGAGCGGGGCCGGGGCGGGCTCGGGAGCGGAGCCGCCGGTACTTAGGCTCCGCCGGAGGGGCCGAGCAGCCCACAGCGGAGCGGGGCGGCGCGGGCGGAGGAGCCGGGCGCGCAGCGGGGAGGACGGAGCTCACCTCCTCTGCGGCGCCCATGGGGACAGGACGACTTTAAAGGAGTTTGGGGGGGGGTTCTGACGACCCGCTGGGCGACCACGGGTACGGAGGGGGGTGAGAGAGGGACTCCTTTTGGGGACAGAGTGGGCTTTTTTTTTTTTCTTTTTTTTTCTTTTTTTTTTTTTTCTTTCTCCCTCCTCCTTGCGAGGTCCTGGCCGAGATGCGAGGCTCGAGCGGGCAGACACGGGTAGCAGCTGCGAGGCCGCCTGCTTCTCCAGCCGCCTGCTCTCACGTACAGCGGCTTAGCTCGGCTGCGAGTGGGCTCGGGACCCTCCGGGCCAGCCCCTCCCAGCGCTCCCTCTGCCCTCTCCCTTGCGGAGCGGAGAGCGGAGGCTCCCGAAGCAACTCCGTCCCCCGCGCGGAGGCGGCGGGCGGCGAGGAGCCGCCTTCTCCTGCAGCGTGGGGCTGGGCCGGGGAGCCGGGAGCCCCGGGGCACTGCCCTGCCCTGCACCCCGGGAGCGAGGGGGAAGGATCCGCGCCGGGAGTTTCCCCCTCGCACGGAGGGGAGGGATGGAGCGGCGGAGGAATAGGTGCTCGGGGCGGAATCGCTGAAGTCTTTTGTATGTGTCTTGATTTTTTTTTTTTGTTCTTTCTTTCTTCATTTCCTTCCCTCCGTTTGCACTCTCGTTTTCTCTGTCCCTGCCCACCCCACCCTTCCTCCAGATCCGGCGATTTCTGCCCTCGCCTCGCCCTGTCATTGATGGGAAATCAACTGGATCGCATCACCCACCTGAATTACAGCGAGCTGCCGACCGGGGATCCCTCGGGGATCGAGAAAGACGAGCTGCGCGTCGGGGTGGCTTACTTCTTTTCGGATGAGGAGGAGGACCTGGACGAGCGAGGCCAGCCAGACAAGTACAGCGTGAAGGGCTCCGGCAGCCCTGACCAGGAGACGCCCACCCACCACCTCCACCACCAGCTCGTGCTGAACGAGACCCAATTCTCCGCTTTCCGCGGCCAGGAATGCATCTTCTCCAAGGTCAGCAGCGGCCCCCAGGCTGGGGACCTGAGCGTCTACTCAGTGTCAGCACTTCCTGCCCTCTGCAAGCCTGGGGACCTGCTGGAGCTGCTCTACCTGGGGCCGTCGGAGCAGCCGCCGCCGCACTGGGCAGTGTACGTGGGCAGCGGGCAGATCATCCACCTGCACCAGGGGCAGATCCGCCAGGACAGCTTGTACGAGGCGCCCGCGGGCAACGTGGGCCGGGTGGTGAATAGCTGGTACCGCTTCCGCCCGCTGGTGGCTGAGCTGGTGGTGCAAAACGCCTGCGGGCACCTGGGCTTAAAAAGCGACGAGATCTGCTGGACTAACTCCGAGAGCTTCGCCGCCTGGTGCCGCTTCGGGAAACGGGAGTTCAAAGCCGGGGGGGAGCTGCAGGCTGCTGCCGGCACCCAGCAGCAGTACTATCTCAAGATCCACTTGGCGGAGAACAAGGTGCACACAGTGAGGTTCCACAGCCTGGAGGATCTAATACGCGAGAAGCGCAGAATCGATGCCAGTGGCAAACTGAGAGTGATCAAAGACCTCGCTATAGTGGATGGGAAAGAATAGTGCTCAGCGGGGGTACGTGGCTATCTTCCTTCTGCCCTGCTGGGGAGCTCAGCCTGCCACAGGGGCAGCCGGCTGCACCCTCTTTCCATGGGATGCGACTGAAAGCAGGATCCATGGCAACATTCCAAACAAACAGCGTTCTTTACACCCATAGCCAGTATTTTGTTTGGCTTTTAATAGTGTTAATGCTGAAAGAGCGCGTGAGAGAGAGGAAGAAAAGAGGGGGGAGGTGCATGAAGGCTGTTCTCTCAGTGTGTGGACAAAGTCTCTCCTGTTGATCGATGTTGACCATTCTAGCAACATGCTAATAAAATTTCAAATTGAAATTTCTTTAATTTTTATTTCATGGCTTTAATCCATGACAAATTTTAAACATCAGGGGCCATGGATGTGGATTTAGCTAAATGAGTTTTTAGCTAATGTTTGCCTTGCAGCCAACCAAAAGCATCCATCGTACTTTGCTAGTTGGAAGGGGTTGCAGGTGGGGGAGTTGTAAATGCTTGTTTGCTTTGTTTCTCAACACTGTTGCTTCAGTCCATAGCTGCAACCCAAATTTTATCCCAGCCAACTCTAGCAAGACATCAACAGGGGAAAACGCTTTCACGTTTCTGGTTGAAGCTGATCACGTTTAAAATAACGTCTTTGCTTTCTGTCTGCAGCTCTCTGCTAAATGTTGTTATAATTTATAAGCTGCTTCCACCACCCCTCTTCTTAATATTTTTCTGTCAAAAAGTTGGTGAGCAGCTGTTTCCTTGAAACTAAATTCACTGGTTGAAGGTGTATTTTGGCGAACAGTGTACTCAGTGTTGGTCCTTGGAGATCCAGCCTCTAGGATCTTATGCTTGGGCTGTGGGTTTGTGTCTCTGTAGTGACTCTCATTGCAACACTGCTTCACTACCTCTTCATGCATAAATCAACAGAATCCTGAGGGGGGGGGGGGGAAAAGATAGGTTTGAATTCTGCATGTTGTCTTTTTAAATGGCAATTTATTACATATTTGCATTTCCTCTTAAAATATATGTAATGTGGCCATTCATTTTGCATTTCAAATTCTAAGCAACAAAGAATCCCATTCAGTCTAAGTTTAGGAATCCACTGCTACGTTTAAGATGCCTTTTAATGTGATGTGAGCAATGCCTTGTCTGTATTTCAGATCCAATTCACTCATTGCTTAACTCGCAGTTTTGAAGTGAAAGATCAAAATATTAAATATACATACAATCTAAAAGATTATACTGGGGCATTTCTAAATCTGTATTAATCTATTTTTATTACTCTGAGCTGCATACAACTTGTAATGAGCGATTTGTCTTTGCATGTTTCAGTGCTGGAAAGAAAATGCATTTGTTTTTGTCCCTCTTCCCACATCAATGTCAGATGACAGAATAGAAGTAACACCCCTGTTCTGTATGTACAATACACTCCACCCCCTATCAATGTACTGTATCCTGGCTCCTTTTTGTATTAAACAATGTCATTAGCAACCTTGATGCAACAGTAATTTCATTTCTACAAAGAGTTTGCCTCCCATACCTGAAGCTGTGAGGGTGGAGTGTAGTTCACTGTAAGTATCAGCATAAGTATGTTTTAAAAAAATAAATCAACATACTCCTTTAGTGAGGGTCATCAAATAGGCTTTGTTTGCTGATACACATAGCATATCTATGCCCTAATAGGCAGTGTTACTTTTATTTCCCCTCTCACCTTAAAGTACTACGGTTAGTACAATATGGAGTAAGGTTTTTTTAAGGTGGTGAATTGCCATATCTTCTATTAAATATGTACTATTTTAGCTTTATATGAGTGATAATGTCTGATAATGATAGCTTTTTTTTCCTCTAAGGTTAACAATCTTCAGTGTGGTATTTGCGTATTTACATTGCATTACATCTCCCAGACTGTTCCAGTTGCTGAGCACCTCATAGCACTTGGGGGGAGCACTGTGAGATTGCAGAAAGATACTGATGTTACGGCCAAAGCACTTTGGGGAAAAAAATGGAACATAAATAGTAGGAGAAGGAAGAGTGGGCAAAAATAATTTAATTCTTCCTTGTAAGATACGTTGGAGAACTAAGGTAAGAAGAGATGGTGAGGGAGTAATTGGCAAGGTGTCTACAAAGGCAGAAATAATGGAGTCATGTAAATTTTGATTTCTGAAATGCTTTTTCTTCAAATTGTTCACAAATGAATAAGATAGGGTTAGACAGGATTCTTGCAAAAATAGCATTGCCGATCCTCACCAGTGAGAATTTAGAACATAGTGACTTTAAACATTTCACTGTGCTTTGTAAATACTCCATCTCTCTATCTAAACAGCCTTTTTAACTGTTGTGGGTTTTTATTTATTTTTTTTACTGACTAACTAACCTGGTTCATGAACATGTCAGTTTTCCTTGGATGACCTTGCTAGATGTGTGTTTATTCAAGCTCTGTCAGAAGTTTTTGGCATTTCTCCAGAAATTCTTATTCTACAGATAAAGGTAACAAGAAAATTAGGGCCTTAGTCCTTTGCATGAAGTCGGGAAGAATGTATTGGAAATATTCATAAATGTCATTAATCTGAGATTACTGCTGCGGCTCTTTTCAATTGGCAGTCTGCTATTAACAACAGGGATACCCACACAGATCATTTTGTTCTTACTTTCACTGGATTTTAGTCCTGAGTTTCTGAAGCAATCTGGTCCTAATTTGTAATCCACTGAAATTAATAGAAAGGGTCTCACTGACTTCAGTGATCTTTCAGTCAGGCTGTGTTGATTAGGAGGTGGTTAAAATTTGTGGACCTTGAAGGTAAGTGAGGTTTAAAATGGCATTGAGGAAAATGGAAGGGCCGCATTTCTGAGGTTGAAGACAGGCAATATTGTGGAAATAAGGAAAAAAAAATAGGCTAGTCCTCAAACAAGCAGTGTTAATGTGATGAAGCAGTAGGAAAAGAGTGGAAAGTGAATAGAAATGCTTGTTCAGTGCCTTGAAACAAGAAGTGAAAGGTTGGGGAGCAGTTAGATGCAAGAGAGGCAATTATGTGTATGACTGACAGGTAGAAAAGTAATTGATTATACTCATCTTTCAGGATCAGTGACCTGTCGGAGTTAACATTTCCATTTCCATCAGTAAAGATATTGACAAATTATATTATATCTATGACAAATTATATTATATCTATGGAATCTGTTTACATTCTTCAGTCTAGCAGTCTAGGGTAAATATTTACATCTAAGTAATTCATTGCCATTGAAGTACTGTCTTGTACTGTGACTGCAGGGTTAGGTTACTTGCAAATCCTGCTTTTGTGCTACGTTTCAAGTTTTCTGTTAGCTACTTGGGGAGCTGCTCTATTGAAACTTTTGCTTGGATACTATATTCCTTGTCATTTCAAAATGCAATCTTTTGAATTGCTTTGAGGCTAACATTTTATTAAAAACTTGTTTCATGTTCTCTTGAAGCATAGAGAGCCTTTGTGGAATGTTTTACTGGCATGACTGAATTGTTTGCTGGTTATTGGCTGGGCACGTAGGTGCAGAAGTACAGGAATGGGTGGCAAAATAGGTTTTATCTCCATCAGCTTTGTATTTCCGTGTTACTTTGTTTTCATTTTTTTGGACTCTAAAAATATCTGTATGCAATTTGAAAATGAGAAAAACCTTTGTATTATATATATATATATTTAGGGCAATATTATGCTACATTGATTTCAGATTGAAATCTGGTTGTAACAAGATACGGCCTTCAGGGTGTGACAAGAAATGGCCTTCAGTCTGTGCAGAGTGTGCATAATGTTAATTATCCTGCCTGATTTAATTTTAGTATCTTTCATATTCAGGTAAGTGATGTGCAGAAATCTGTCAGAGTTTATAGACCTCTTTATGCGATGTGTTGAACAGCTGTATCTCCAACCAAAGTTGGCTGAAGCTGAGAGAATGCTGGATCTCACTGGAGACATGCAACATCTTGTAGGATCAGGTACCTCAGCCCCCTCCCCCCGCCTCCCAAGTTTCCAAATCTGTCTTTTCAACTACAGAAGAAGTAGGGGACTGTGATATCTACTGTGACTTTCATTGTTATTTTCTATGAAAGTTTTCTACTAGAGTAGTGTAGAAGTGTTCTGTCCATAATTTTACTTGGCTGTGATGAGGAAAAAAAAAAAAAGGTATGTGTTGATGCTTATATTTTGTAAATGGTGTCTTTTCTGCTTTATATCCCTGGAGAAAGATGATGATCTCAGTCCAAAAGGATTAATCCAGAAATATGTAGGGAGGTATGATTGGGCTACTAAGCTGAGAGCAGTTTCACTGCAGAAATAGGTTTGAAAGGATAATAATGTATGACTAGAGTGTAATCATGTGTTGCTGTTTGTTCATGAATGTCAGTGTTTCCATGGCAAATCTGGAATTTATTCACTTAATTATTATGAAATATGAAACTTCTCTGCTCTCGGAGTTCAAATATGACAAGTAAAAGAAGCCCTACATTCATGGATCCTCTGAATGCTAGTTTGATCTGTCATTTTTTTATTTTTATTTTCCAGTTTTACTGTAAAGAAAATTAATACTGGAATCAGATATTTCACTGAACAGCTTGTAAGTGAAAAGAAAACATTAGGTTTGGAAAAAGGCAGCGAGCTAGGAATCTTCTGTTACTTGGAGTGCCAGTGGATTTACTCCCAGTTTATATAAACTACTAGTCCTGCAATTTTTTTTAAGAAAGTAATTGTGGCACTGTGTATTCTCTCTTTTGCAATATAATATTAATTTGTATATAATACAGATCCCTTGTGAAATTATTCTTTTTCCATATATTGAAATGTCATCATGCCTTGCAAAGTAATCATTATTTGAACCATGTTTACTTTTGGGAAAGAAACTATAATTTGTCTGATAGCATTTATACTTGAGCAGGTAGTCATATACACTTTCATTTCTTAATTTTAAATATTTTACATCATTAACAAACCTACTCAGGTGGTTATCCAGACAAATCATCAGCATAGGCTATACAGATTGAGATTATTGAGATTATGATTTTATATGATGATGCTTCATTTTTTCTTTTCTTCTTTTTTAAAAGAATATATTTCTTTGAGGAATTCTGGGTGTTTCTGGTTCTGCAGATGATTCACACATAAAACCATTTGCTTCCGCAGGTGTTTGTAATATCAGGTCCTTTATCATAAAAGGTCTATCCCCTTCATCTGGCATTTACTTGAGGTTAAAATTGAGGAGTAGGTCTAGCCAACATCCTGACCATCAAGTTCACACAGAATTCAATGGAAAATTTATGTACATTATGTTTACCAGAAGAGCCTTAATTGCATATTCTTGCTTGTACATATAGTAATTATCTATGCAATTCTGGCATTTTCCTAGGTAAAGTGGGTTAATGCTTTTCAAACTTTTTTTTCCCCACTTGTGTGGCTGTGTGGGTACAAGTGTTGGACATTGATAGGTGGGGAATTAGCATATGGGCCTGAGTCTCTGAAGTGCCAATCCCCTGCTGTTCTAATAGGAACTCAGAATTTTAAACTAATGGGAGTACAACAGAAAAAAGGTGGGAGAGTTAGTTAAACTTCAGACTTTAAGATGTTCGTAGCTAAACTTGAAATGCTGTTACTCCTTTTTCTTCTCCATGGTGAATGAGGGTGAGTAACTGTGTACCCCTCATGCACAAAACCATTCCCACTATGGAAACTCCTGATACTATCCAGGCAAAATAGTCAGTGAAATAAGCTGTGTCATCAGCCTTATGTTGCAAATAATTTTTCTAAGCTTAAACACTATTTGGATACGGAGTGACACTGGCAATCTACTTTGAGAAGTTGCATGAAGTCATGAACTGAACAGTGTAAGTAACTTAGAAATGAAAGACCTCAATCGTCTTTCTTTCCACTTCCTATGTAGGAGAGGTTAGAGCTTGTTACCAGTTTATGTAAATCAAAAAATAACCCTACTTCAAGAACACAATCCTGTGGGTGGGCTTTACATCTGAATGAAATGATCAGGCCCTAGAATTAGTTCTAATGTAACACTGTCATCGCTATAAGAAAACCTATATCCAATGGCATGAGTAAATACAGAGTGCCACATCATGACCCTCCTTCACAGCAGAGTACTTTACACTACAGAAGGAATAGTCCTCATAAGTTATTTAATGTGAGTAAACATATCACAATCTGGTCTCAAAACAAATGATCTATTTCCATATGTTCCCATTGTTTCCATGTGCCCTTTCAGTCAGTTGAAAGCAATATAAAGACTGAGTCTGCAAAATATGGTAATTGTTTGTAAATATTTAAACAAATTTATATGCATATTGATATACAACTAATATATATAATATTGTAAATATGTATATGTATGCATACAGTGTGTGTATATATTATGCATATGCACGCACAGGAAGTCTTGACTGTTTTGTTAGTATTGGTAATAAATGGCAGTCATTTCTGTATGTATATTAACTGTGCAACAAATGGATACCCAAGGCTATACTGACAGGATTTAAACACTATTCAGTATTTGTTCTTTAGGGTATGCCATGCTCTTCTGACATCAAGATAAGTTAATTAAATATGTGGGTTTTGATGTATTGCTACTTACTGCAGGAAAAATATCAAGGAGCACTACACTTTGCAATAATTAAGTATCCTTTTAGTATGAACTATGCTGCTACTAACTTGTGTGTTCATAAATAAATAAAAAATGCCCCAGTAACGTATCTATCCATCCTCTCTTTGGCATATGTTAATGATAGTGCCACAATTTTTTTTTACTAATTTAAACTTTTTGTTTGTTTGTTTTGCTGTAATGTTTTGGAAGCATAACACTGAATTTAGCTGTGTTCTGTTATTTAGCCATGCTCACCCCTTGTTGTATAGTTGTTTGAAAGTAAAGCGGCAGCTGGCTTTTCTTGACTTGTCTCAAATATGTCTTATTTGAAAAGCTAGAAGGTGAGACTTTGAAGAACACAGCTGAGTTGGCTCTTTCCTCACTGAACACACTGTTGACCTTTCACCAAATTATTTGGGCCACAGCTAGGCTAACCTGTCTGCTTTTGGAAATCTTACTTTATGGATACAGGGTGAAAATGAGATCTGTCAAGAACAGTGAGTACTTTGAAAATAATAAGTAAATAAAAGCATTGCTGCTGAAAATAGGTCTAGTATAACAGAACATGGGCAACCCTGACATTGCTGGTAATTACAATATCTGAGTAAGCATCAGCACCAGTTACTGTTAAGAAACTTGTGTTTCATGCTACAACTTCATTTAACAGAGATGGCTTAGACGAATGCAGTATCCGTTAATATTTACCATATAACTATATGATAGAACTCTGTTTATTTGCATGTATGACACAATCTTACTTTATCTTTACATTCAAACTTTGTTGCATGGTGTCTGCCTACCTTACAAGGTTTCTGGATCAGTATTTCTAGCCTGTCCTGGCTTTATATCATTGATTCCTCAGCTAGGTGTAATCAAAGGTCATTAATATTGAAAAGTTCACTTTAATTGACTTACTTTAATTATGGCAATATAAAAGAGTGTCAAGTGCTAGACTCCTACAGAAATAATCAGTTAATATGTGGATTCAGTATTTCCTGTGTCCTTTTAGCTCTAGTTAAGGACTGTAAAAGAGTTCCCTACATCTTTATCTCTCTTTCAAGGTGAAGAAATATGTTAAAATAGATGGGCAGAGGAACAAGCTTCTTTAAAAAAAAAAAAAAGGCAGAAATCTTGAACTGTTCTTTTATACTTATGATTTGCATACAGATTAACTCAGAAACGTGCAGGTAAAATTCTCACTTATGGTAGGAGCACCGATTATAGAAATGATACCCTTTGAATTTTGACATACTAAAAGCTTGCATATATATGCTTAATCATTTTCTTTTCCATTTTCTGGCATGCTAGCTACTTTTTTAATCCATAGGAGCCTGAAGTTGAGTTCTCTGTGTGCTGATTATGTACCCTAGCAGAAACAGAAATGTCAAATGTTTGCATAATGTGAATGATAACAGAAGACCTCTCTTGAATTTCATTTTCCTAAAATCATTTATTTCATGCATACCTTTGAGTATGCATGAGATTAATGACTTTCCTAAGAGTAATGTCCAAGATAATGTAAATGAAAATAAAGCTGAAACATAACATGTTAAAGGAAGAATTGTTTTTTATGTTAAGCTATGGTCAAATATTTCTTACTTCCTTGAAGTAAGAGTAAGATATGTATTGATATTTAAGAAGCAGTTCTGTTTGCAAGATCCATAGACCTCTTTTCTGTACAGGAGTGCTTTACTGAATAAAATAATGCCAAAGAACAAGAAAATGTAGGATTTTGAGTAAGACAGAATCAACATATTCGCACAAAAGTTCTAGTCCCATTTCAAATCTTAATAGAAATTGTTTCTGACCAAATAACTCAAAAATATGAGATGCTTAGTTTTTTATTAGTTTTGTTCATAATGGTTAGTGTTTTACAGATACAGACATTTTGGTGCTTTATCTTCTCAGTACTTCACTGAAGATCTCTCAAACTATTTTGTGTGTGTGTATGATTTTTTTCTGTTGTGTTTGTTTTTGAATTAACAAGTATGTAAAAAAAAAAAAAAAAAAACAGACACCTGAAAATGAAAACCTTAAGGCCACCCCAGTCAAAAAACAAATGCTGAAGACAGCTTCAGTGGAGCTTGGGAAATATTATTCACATATTTTATTTGCAGCTATGAAAGCTCATTAAAATATTATAAAACACAATTGAGTATTGTGTTTTGTAAAGCATTAAATAAAGTAGGATTTTTAAACATACAAGTGTAATACATTTAAAACGGTTGCTGCTAAGCAGTTTAACTTGAAGTGAACCCACTGTATCTTGAATGCAAGATGCAGAGGTTACAAAAAAAAAAAGTATTTCTTAAATCTGATTTCAGCCAATCTACCCTTTCTTGGTGTGGTTTCCATTATCATTCAAATAAATATCTCTATGTACTCTAATGCTTGTAGCATCTCTGTTATTATTTGTGTTTGTCTGTGAGAATGACTTTGTATGATCACAACCAACCACAAAGATGTAAGCATCTCTGTTATCTGTACATTGAGTGTGATCATAAACGGTTAGCCAGGAATAAGGCAGTAGAGAAATCAGTGTAACTTTGCACAGAATAAAAATAAACCAGAGTTGATAGGTAAGGGAATTATTCTCCTGCAAATGACATTTCATCTAGTGTATGAATGGAGAGAATGCATAAACGAATGATGCAAATGCGTAAGAGAGTAGAGGTAAAAAAAAAAAAACACCAGTTTTAGTACTTACCAGATATACAGAGTAGTGTGCTGGAGAGGGCTCAGTGGAGCACGTAATCATGGAATCAGAGAATTACTGAGATTGGAAAAGATTTTTACAGTCATAAAGTACAACTATCAACTTGTCTGAGTCCATTAGTGCCACATCCACACATCTCTTAAATATCTCCAGGGGGTGGGCACTCCATTGCTTCCCTGGGCAGACTGTTCCAATCCTTGACTACCCTTTGTGTGAAGATAATTCTTCCTAATACACAATCTAAATCTATTGTGGTGTGATCTGAGATAATTTCCTTGCATCCAATCTCTATATTATTCTCATTCTCTCTCTGTTTAATGATTACACAAATGTAATTAACCTAATGCTGAAATAGCTAACAAAGATGAGATGTCCTGAAATAACATGCTTTCTTCTCCCCCAAGAAGAGTGCTATCACTTTAACAAACCTCATATTAATACAGCTTGGTTTACTGAGTTGGAGAATATTTTTGGTCTCAAAACAACGATGACCTTAGATAATTGGTGGATAACTGATAAAACATATCAATCAACAAATGGGCAATTGAAAGAAAATGATCTCATAACTGTTATAAAAAAAAATAAATGGGGAAAAAAAGTTTTAAAAAATTTGAAAATGTCTGCTGAATCGTTTACCTAATTCTAATCAAACACAGGAAAATTTGCTACCCTCTAGTAAAATTACAGAACTCGATCAATTATTTGAAGGATATCTGAGAGACTGATTGCCAGAGCATCTGGACAACTTACAATAAATTAAAAACAAATATTAATTACGCAACTATCCATTCAGATGGCTCAATGTGCTTTAGCTGCCTTTTATTCATCTCACAAAGGACCAGCATACTGACATGTTAGTTAATTGAATGCTTGATTGAGCAAGTAAACCTTACATTACACTTTGCAGCCTGCCAAATTTAAATTCTGGTGGCCTGCCAGAGGAATAGTTTTCCAGTGTGAGAACCACCACTGATATCACTGTTATCTTAAAAAATACAAGTCTGATGGCTCATTTTAAGAGATCTGCAACTGATTTTAGCTTTTATGAGGAGAAATAATGTGAGAGGTGTTCTAATGTGAAGTTGATATCTATGCCACTCAAGGTTTTAAATAGTATAAATAACATCTTCAAACTTGTCTGAACAGAAATATAGTTTCAGCATATATTCACAGAGTTATGATTCATGCTAGCAATAGCAGATTCTGTTAAAAAGAGTAACAGATACATTCTGTATTTTCTGAAAATTCTCAGGTGATTGTAAAGGTAAGCCTTGATTAGTTTTAGTCAACGTACCAGAAGAAAGGCAGAAAAGACTTGAACAACTAGAATAGATTACATTTAAAAGGATGGCCTGGATCCTTTTGGAAATCATCTGGGTAACAATAATAGTAATTTAATATGGTCTGTATTTCTACAGATACCATGTTACGCTCTCAACAGGGAAAATATTTACTTGCTGTCTTCAGAATATATTTAATGATACTTCAAGACCATGCTGGTTGGAGCCCTGAGCAATTTGATCTAGTGAGTGGCAACCCTGCCCACAACAGAGGGATTGGAACTACTCGATTGTTAAGGTTGCTTCCAACCCAAGCCATCCAATGCATGTGTTACTATGATCGTCAGTACTGCAGCAAGACAGCAGATTGTGTATTTGTGGATAAGGAAGTGCAAAAACTGAATCTAACCATTTGAGATTCAGCTAACATATTTTAAGATGAACAACTCAGCTTAGTTGATATTAAAAATAATGTAAGAAAATAAAAAATTAAAAGTTATTCCAGAAATGGTAACATAGCTTTAAGTAATGTCAAATATATTCGAAAGGCTGAAGCCCTGATATTAAACAGAAAAATGCTGAAGCTGTGCAGGAGCTTAAGGCAACCAGAAAGACCATATTTGATCCCTTTGATAGCACTGTACTTTCTCAAGTGCCTAATTGCCCTACTTTGTTCACATGTTCATAGGTGTTTTCACTAACTAGACTCTTGTTTAGTCTTTTGCAAGCAGAGGAGAAAGTTAGCTATTCCATAGCATAATTCACTTTTTAATATCATCTGCAAAGTTTTAATTAACATAATTTCTTAAATTTCCATAGTCTCCTTTGCTTTATTCTTGTGATATATCTTTTAGTCTTTCAGTGTAAGCCTGAAATTCATGTGGGCTATTGGAACATGGTCTATGGCTCATGAGAGTATAATGACATATGGAGATGTTCTGTGAAATCTGTTTATGTATAGCAGAAAAGCTTGCATTTATAGAGGATTGGACATGGCTATTTAAGTGATTCCATTCCTATGGTCCGAAATCAGTTTGCTCCAGCTGGGGATTTGGCACTGAAAAGTGCACTAAGAAGCCTGTCTTTCAGGGTTTGAAACTGCCAGTTTCTATTAGTGGCAACATTGAGTTTATTTTCCCATTTGTGTCTAGTACTTTCGAACTAATTGCCTTCCTGTCCTCTAACTTCAAAGTTAGTGTAGCTGTTGCTTTTCTTCAAAGGAAAGATAATCTTATATGTTTTGATGGTAATGTCATTTCATATTCTGTCAGTGCAAATCTTTTTGACAAGACTGGTGACCTGCGGGTGAGTGCTCGATTCAGGCAGCAGGTGGTAGACCATTTCCCCCTTGTCATGTACTTAGATCAGCATATTATTCTTACAGAAGTGGAGATAAAGGCCACAAACTTTCTAAGACTTAGTCTTACTTTCAAAAATCACAGGAACTCTTAGCCACTTATCTTCATCTTCTTTCCAAAGCAGAAAAGCTACAATTTCATAGGTATGTTGCTCTTGGTCTGACAGTTCCTTATAATGCTTGCAGTCTGGCCTTTTCCCATGATCAGGCAGATTTGGACTCTGGTGAAATGTAGTGATAGCTGTTTTTTTGCTACAACTTGGTATGTGCAATTTACCACAGATCTGATTACAGAAGTCATTTCTTCATTTTCCATGAGCATTCCACTTCAACTCATGTGCCCAGTTACTCCTGGACTAATTATGTACTGACATAAGATATCTCTAATGCAAAAATGATAAAAAAAACTATCAGAGTGTCTAAAGGAGTCCTGCCGTGATGGTGAAGGGTGTAGAGGGAAGGACATATATGCTGTGACTGAGGTCCCTGGGTTTGTGCAGCCCAAGGAGGAGGCTGAGGGGATGCTTCGTTGTGGCTGCAGGGTCATCTGGGGGTTAGGGACAGCTTCTGCACCAGAGGGCAGTGGGCATGGAACAGGCTGCACTGGGCTGTGGGCACAGTCTCAATCTACTAGAGCTCATTATGTGCTTATACAGTGCTCTTAGATATTTAGTTTAATTTTTAAGTAGTATTTTTTTTTTTTAATTTAAAATATTTAATTTAAAAATTCAAGAAATTTTTAAGTTTTTAGGAGTTGGACTTGATGACCTTTGTGGATCTCTTCCAACTCAGAGTATTCTATGATTCTATGAAAATTTGTGTGACTGTGCAGGAGAATCACAGAAAATTTGGAGGCATTATATATACGTATATATCATATATGTACATGTATCTTCACCTTTAAAACAACATCTCTGTGGGGAAAAGCTCTGTATTCCTACACCTATTCCAAGTATCGTTCAATATATATAACTAAGCAGCCATTGAATAAAATATATTAACATCATTTGGAGCCAGAATCAGAACCCCAGACTGCCTGTGAAAGCTGGAAGAGCTTAAGCAAAGTCCATCAGAGTCAATAGACCCCCTTTCATCCATTTCAAAGTGTTTTGACTGAGGGCCAGATTTGCTTCTGAATCTCTCTAGACTGAATTTGTCCATAGCTATACTATGTCTGCAGCTGCCAAGGCACAGAATATGAAAGAAACTACTTAAAACAAGGAAGGCATTGAAGTGTTAATGTTACACAGTTCTCTTGTATCTAAGGTGAATTTATGTAATAAAAAATTATAGCTGCATTTTTGAAATCTCTTGACTTCTGCTTTCTGAGTGTTGAATATTAGATCCTGGCTGACAAATTTTACAATGTAAGACAGACAGGAATATCCTGTTATATATATATATCCTTGTATATCCTGATTTCACTGCTCATCTCTACTTTTACAAGTGTGCTAAGCTGTTATAGGCTCTGATTGATCAGATTTCATAAATCACTCTATCAAATGCCACCAAATAATAACATTTGCTATCAAGAAAGACAAATGAATAAAGAATACCTGGAATTAAAAATGAAATACACAAATCTTAAATGTTCCATTGATGAATTTCATGTTTGACTGAAAAATACCTAATGAAAATGGCTGTCTGAAACATTCCAGCTCCACTCTGCCTCCTGCCCGAGTCATTCCTTATGAAGCATAAAAAACAGATCAGAAACAGAGCAGAGAATGAAACTGAAGTACCACTTACAGTACTATAATGGGTACCAGTTCTATATTCTAAGGGTTAGACTTTACTATTTCTTTCATTAGCAGAAGAATTGACATTTACATTTAAATAGTCCCATATTGAAATTAAAATTTCCTACTTTTGAAAGGATATGATGGTTAAAGTCTGTTTTATTAAGTTGAAATAATTAGGCATTCATTCACTCATAGTGAGTGCATTTTAGAATATATTTTGAAAATGCACATGAGAATTTGAGTACTTCTAAAATCTTTATTATTTTGATGAAAAAACACTTTTTTAGTTGTAAGTAGATATAATTCGTTTTATTTTCTACTTTCATTTATGAATTTGAACATTTTAACAGATTTTTTTTTCTCCTTTCAGATGCCAAACTAAACTTCTGCTGACCAAATAATTCATTTTTAACAATGTCTTCTGAAAATATGATAATCTTTACAGATGGAAAAAAATAGTTTTGATTTAACGGTGATTCTGATCATGGTATCAAAAACAAGGCTAAGCAAGTATTCACACAATCTTCAAAACTGTCCCATTTTCTCCATTATATGTAAGCAACAACTATTGATAATTTGGATCTTAATGTATGTGGTTTCTTTATACCACATGACAGTAATTTACTTTGGAAAGAACTGTAAGCATTCAAAAAATGTATATAATGATATTATAAATATCAATATAAATATAATAAATAATAAATATAAATAAACATGTAAATTTTATATATATATATATATATACATGAGTGCTAGATCCTGGATTTTTCATAAAGAAATAAGAAATTCTATCAAAACTCAATTTGTTGAGTTGCTTACTGCTATCCACTTTAACACAGAATAATCGCCTAATGTTCTTATGATTCTGAACACCAATTGGCAGCCATACCATCTGTTCTTCAATTCAGCAGAAAACACCAATGCAGAATGCATCTTGGGATTCCCTGTAATTCTCTTTATAGAGGGAATCTAATTGGTCAGTTTAGTAGGTTTTTCAAGCACTAAAATACTGCAAATGTCAGTAGTCAGTCTTACAATTCATGATCCCGAATAATCTTTATCAATACATCACTTAGTTGTGGAATGCCAAGTTAGATCTGAATTTTATTTCTCACACATATGCATTCAAGTCCTTTTTTTAGAAACCTTACACTTGCTCATCTGTGAGATGAGAGTAACAGTAACTTTTATGCTACTGCAACTTCCTTAAGCATTTGTGATAGAAGTAAAGAAATAATAATACCACTACCCAGGAAGAGACCAAAATTTCTGAAAGAAAGAATTAAATGTCTGAAGCTTTTAGAATCAACAGAACATCAGTAGAATGATCATCAGACACTATTTCCTACTGTTACCTATTACAAATATAGTGATAACACTGGAGTTGCAGATTTGTCTATTAGATTTGTCAAAATTACTTTTTTGTCCTTGTGTGCATGAGTTTGTCTTTCTCCTTAAGTTCTGGTGGACTTGAGGTGGAAAAAAATAAGATTTTAGGTTATTAAAATATTTGAGCTTGAATTTTATCTTGATTCCAGATTCTCTTTCTAGTAGTTCTCTTTCCGAACTACTAATTTCAACAATAATTTATCAATTTTTTGTCTTCCCAGTGTCTACCACTCTTCCTGCTAAATTTAAATAGATCAGAGAGTCATCTAGTGGCCAAACAGTGGAATTTTGAATAAATTTTCTATTCAGGAGTCTTTGACTGCCATCAGATCTCATGAGGTGCATATCAGATACTGATAGAACGTGATGGTTAGGTATCAGTAGATTGAATTCTCAGGAGGATAAAATAAGAAAGGAGATAAAATCCATCCTCTGCTCCCTGAAATTAAACAAAGAAAAATTATCATAATCATCAGCATCACCACCAACAACAAAATAATAGACAGTTCCCTAGTTTATTGGCTGTTATGATTTATCCTCTCAACGAGGCTTCCTCCCCCTTAGATCAATGAATTGTTGAGTCTTTAAATTAAGTACGTAATTTCAGACAGCCAAATTTTAAGTTATTTACATTTCAATTTTGAAAGGATTTTTGTCATACTGGATCAACCCAGATATTCCTTTAATTCACTAAACAATTTTTTCAAAGTGACCAACAGCAGAAACTGTAAAAGAATACAGAGATATTCATCTTCATATTCTCTCTAATTTTACAAGAGACACAATATTCTTTCCACAATATTTGTTAGAATTAATTGTAATTCTGAACAGTCTACAGAAATTACAAATACTTACTCATACTTTGTTTCCAATTAAGTACTTGTCTCAGAATTTTCCATGGTTTGATATCCTACTTCTATTTCTCATGTAAAATATGTTCTTATTCTATACTGCAAGAAGTTCCTAATCCTCTATCAATAATATTCTGTCCTTACATATTTTTCACTATGCTAAGAAAGGCAAATGTAGTATATGTTTATTATCAGTTTTTCTAAGGTTCATTTTTGTGATTGTCTTCTGAATCTTTCAATTTTAATAGTGACTATCTTCTGATTTTTAGATACCTGAGACATCTCCAAGGTTCTATACTAATTTACATCATTATTTCTGTACAAAGTTCCCTGAGTACACAGTATTTTCTATACATCTTAATATCTTGTTCATGTTAAGATTCCTTAAGTAAATTCTAAAGAAGTTCTTAAATTCTTAAAAAAAATTATTTCTTTCGTACAGATTATAAACAATACTGGAAGACCTTTCATATTAAGGTCAGTAGTAACAGAACAGAAGAGGTGGCTTAGAGACATAACTTACAAGGGTGCTTTAATAGTTTCTTTATCCTCAGAGTTCAACTGTCAGTTCGTGTTACAAACACTGAATTCAAGAACCTGGCAACATATAGACAAAATTTCAAATTAGTTCCAGAAAATGATTTTTTTTTTCCCACAGTAATTTAAAATATTTTATAGTTCTGTTTTCAGAAGAAAGCAATAAATGAACTGCAGGCTTTCAATTATTAGAAGGTTAAAGAAGCTGTTAGGTCTTAACCAAAAATGGCAGCAATAATTCAGTGTTACACAGAAATTAAAGTAATTACAGCTCATAAATAATACTGTAGCAAACTTGCTACATTAATTTGAAACATTTTCTACAGTCATTTATGTAATGCTTAGCTAGGTCTGAAAATTTGGACTTTCATTTGCAAAATACTATATACGCTGCTTTAATGTCTGCTTTCATTTTCTCCCACATCTCTCTTCTTCTCTAAAGCCCACCCAAAACATTGGATTACTGCTTCATTTGAACTTGGAATGGTCTTCAGTGGGTTCAAGTCAACAAGCTTTCATTTTCTACCACTTCTTCTATCGAGAGACAAACTGAATTGTACTTTGGTGCTCTGAGGAGGCAAGCTGGAAGTGAGAAAAGTGCAGCATATGTTTTGTGCTATCATTGGGCAGATTTGCTAAGAATGATGGAGTAAAAATGCTACTTCACTGTTCCTCTAAGTGATGAATGTTATAATTGTTGTGATGGGGCACTCACGATGCTGTCAAAGCACTGGCAACCTTGGACAATGATGCTGGTGTGAGCTTACAAAAAATACAGTAGTGCACAATAACACATAGTTCGCGTTTTCTCATTTCCTGTTCTTTCTGTCATCTTTGTCCCTTCACTGTAAAATAATATGGTCATGTCTCCAGACACCCGTGTAGGATAACTTCAGTAATTCTGCCACCAGCAGTGGACACACAGCTGTAAATAAATTCAGCTTTCTTTATCAGACATTGGTAGAGATGTGATATCAAATAAAGAATGGTTTCTTGGTTCATCCTGGGTAGTGAGAGGTGTTTATGACCCATCGTGTCCACATTAGAGGTATATAACAATTTTATGTTATGCTACTTGACCAATAGAAAGCCACAGGCTTTCCATGGCTTTTTAGGCTCCAAAAACATCAGACAAATCTTGCAGATATTCCAGAGATTACATTCTATGTTGTGTAAACCTGGTCACATCAAAACTCATAGATAAATAACACATTATCATCCTTATGGGCCACACTGATAGAACGTGTCATTTAATTTAACCTTCAAAACATCCTCGCTCTCCCCCAGATTCAATTTGTGAATTCAGCAGGGAATATCATTACTGAACAATGAGTGCTCCTCAGAAAAAAGCCAACATAGTAAGCTTGGAGAATAAGCAGCCTTTTCAGTTTTCTCTTACTAAAGCACCCTTGTAAATTTTCTTGAACTGTGATAAAAAAAAGACAGCTGCATTCAAGAAGAGTAAGGCAGTGAGAGTCACAAGGAGCAGTTATTCTCTGTAAGACAGAAGGCAGTTCTTTTACTTTATCATCAGTAGGGGTCCAAAATACTGTTGGTGCTGGCAAGGACCTAACTGCCTGTTAAAAAGTGCCCTAGGGAGGATAATCCAGTCTTGTCTTAGACATGAAAATATTAAAATCCCAGAAACAGCATCACTGTGTGATTTCACTCTAAAACTGATTTCAAAGAGAGTGCTAGTGTCAGCTGGTATGGAAAGACAAGAGGTTTAAAGTGTTTCTACAGCCTGCTCTTTATTTTTTTCCTCTTCTTCTGTATTCTCAGGGAAATACATGCTTTGTTTCCATTTATAGTATCTAACGTGTAATTATCCCTAAACTATGAGTGGCAATTGAGTCAGGCTGTCTTAAGCACACACAAATTGCTAAATAAATAAATAAAAGCCTAGTTTTCTAAAGAACAAATTGACAGCAGGAGAATGATGTGAAATTCAGTGATTGGGGGAGTAAATAGTTATGTGGCTACATATTCTAAAGATTTGATGTGATCAGCAGTATCCACAATTACACAGTAAGTTTGTCAAAAAGTGCTAATGGAAGTACTAATGGCTAGAGAACTGAAAGAGCTTGGCCTACAATATGAAAAAGCTGACAAGTTACTTTTATGTTTTAGCATGAGAGAATCTGTCATAAATAAAGGCTAATAAGATCTTGAGGAAATATTTGAGCTTTTTTTCCACAGCATCTGCTGAGCACCAATGAAATGAGACATTCCTCTGTCCACTTGTTGAATATGGTGTAGATGGAGTGCTCCCCTTCCAGCAGAAGAATTTTCATTGAAGTTGTAGAGTATCCCAGGGTGTGAAAATCTGTAGTGTCTGATGCTGAGATCCTTTAAACTCTTTTCATACAAGGAGTTACACAGTTCTTGCTTCTCTTGGCAGGTGTCAACTTTGATCTGCTTCCAAAGTGTTCAGCAGTCTAAACTGCTTGTAAAGAGAAGAGTTTCCAGTGGTTCCTAAATCACAAAATAAGAATTAGGCAGAAACTATATGCAGCGCAGACTTTTATTATTCAGTCTAGGAAGATAATAAATATCAGCTACGTGAGTCTGGAGGAACTGGAAAATCTAATCTTCTGCAAATCTGCAAGTAAGACATCAATGACCATAACACAATTAATACCAGTAAGATAGCAAACACTATAACATCATAACATTTTCCCTCATTGTCCCTCTTGACCTACTGGGAGAAGGAAGATCAAAGCATGAGATCCATAAACGATGAGATCCATAAAAGGTAGCTTACACTGACCACTGCACAGTGGCTCCAAGTTTACAAACCGCTCATGGAAAGCTCCACAGACCCTTGGCTGTCAGACACCTTAATCTTCATCTTGGTTGCCAAAAGAGTTTCTCCTTCTCATGAGTAAATAACTGAACAAGCACAACTCAATTTAAATACTCCAACATTTTGTGAAAACCTCAGGCAGGGACTGACAACTTAGTGTTTTTTCTTATGTCTGCGGGATTTAAATGAATTAAATAAGGATTTAAACAATTTAAGGGATTTCAAGAACTGGAGAGTTATACATCTGATCAGTGATTCATATTGGTGTGTGAGTAGAAACTGATATTTGTCTTTTAAATTTTTAACATTTTTTTAATTGTCATATCTCTTTCTACTTGAACTTCTTATTTATGTTCTGTTTCTTATTCATCTAAGCATTTAAGAAAATTTAGTATTAGCATATATTCAGAAAAAATCCTCTTCTACACATATTACATAACAATAAAAAAAAATCAGTGGGAAATAAAACATAAGTATCTAATATTTTAAAAGTGTTTAAATATGGAAAATATCATCAGAAATCAACAGCTTCCACTGACAGGCAATACAACACACACTTCACCTGTTTAAATTAAATGCTTGAAAGCTCTATGTCTCTTCTGTAAACATCAACTGGATATTTTCAGCCTTCATAATTTTGGAATCCATTAATTCTGTTTTTCAGTGAAATAGCATATTAATCTATGTGAAACTTATTAATCTATTTTTTTTCATGAAGACAATTGAACTTGGATATAAACTGTTCTCTGACTTATGTTTTCCTTGGGGAAGGGAAAGGAATCTAACAATACTTTGGAGACATTATGTTTAAAAATTATTTGTATTTACAGAATAACTTTTTCAAAACAATTACATTTACTTCTGGTATTCATTTACCTCTAGAAGTGATTAAATGTCTTGCTTCATTGCTGTCACTCAGATGATTCTTAACTCAGTCTTTAGCCTCAGAAAGGCTTGTGATCATGTTCTTTGAGCTGTCAGAAAATGTGCGGCATTGGAAGTATCTAAAACGTCCTCATATATCTTTTTACAGACACAAAACTTTGGGAGTTTTGCTATAATGTGCACATTGCATCTAGTGCAATTTAGTAATATAAAGACTGTGATATAATTCGGAGTCTAAAAATATTCCAAAAAAAATCTGTAGACGGGTCTTTTCTCAAAGTGATTTAAACTTCAAAAGTAGAGAACAGGTTTGAGATTTCATTCCCTCTGCTATTTGGGAGACTCCATTTCATTTGAATGCAGCATTATATAGTTTCTTAATGGACAAAGCAACCAAATTTCCATAACAATGCTGTGCGGGCATAGATTGTGTGACTGTATAATGCAATCATGCACATTTCTTTTTAAAACTATGTGCTTTTGTTCTCTTGATTACAAATAAAGATATTCCTAGGAGCAAATCTTCAAACTGAAAAATTGCACAATTTACTATTCATTCATATTCTGAGTCAACAGTTTGCCTTGTTGGTCTTTTTTTTCTTTCCTTGTGGTTTTGGGTTTTCTTTTCCCTTCTTTTTCTTTTTTCTTTTTCTGTTTTTTATTTATTTATTTATTTTATTTAACGTGCAAAATGCTCAAGACCTGCAGGTAAACTTACTCGGAGTCCTTTCTTCTACTGAAAAATAATCATACATAGCTATCTTTGATACTTACAATTTTCCAACAAAGAAAATGAAAAGTATTTGCAAATACTCTCCACTATCTACCTAGACTGCATACTCAGGTGCATTGTTTGTTAATCTGAGGCCTGTGGGAGGTAATGGTCTGCACCTGCACAAGTGAAATTAAATCAATTTTGCTAGTGATTTCAATAAAAGCAGGATTAAAATCATATCTAATTTCCTTGCCACTTTCCATTGTCTAGCAAGAGGAATTATTCAAGTACCTAAGCATAGCTGTGTTTTTCTCTTTCAGATGTTGTAGGGTACCTGAGGCATCAGCCTCGCACTGGCAGACATAACACAAGAGCTTTGCAGAAAACCCACTCTATTTTGGAGTGATGGTGTAAGCCAAATGGAAATGGCATTTCAAACACTGAAGTCTCATATTTAGGCATTTGATATCACAGCTGAGAAAGGCCATCACCCAAAGCAGGGACTGGTGTCTCCAGAAGTTATTCATTCCACTAGAATAGGCAAAAAAGTGGATGAAAGTTTGTCTCCAATGGCCATAAACAGAGCTTAACTGACTATTCTCAGTTAGATGTTTTAGTTTACATAGCTGAAGTTAAATGATGCCTTGTATCTCTGGAATAAGACTCGAAGAGAATCATTACAAAAATATTTAAGTGCTTGCTTCTTTTATCTGAAAAGCTTATCTTCCTTCCACAAAGAGCTAAACTCTCAGCTATGTGAGTGTAAATACATGAACAAAAAGTTTAGTTTTAAATTATGCAAAGTAAATCAGAGCTGAACAGTTAGAGCAATTGTAACATACTAATGAATTATTCACAAAGGATAGAAGGGATGGGCAAGACAGGAGGGGAAGGAAAGTTACTCACAGCAGCAGGCTTGAACCTAGATGATCTTTATGGCCTCTTCTAATGTGAGCCGTTTTATGATTCTATGAACTGTAGCTATCAGCTACAGAGGGCTGTTTGTTTGGGTTGGTTTTTGTTTTGTTTTTGTGTGTGT